>NC_069090.1:8970974-9270974 GCF_947172395.1 Bicyclus anynana
AGCTTAGATTTTGTATATATCTTATACTGAACTAGAAGTTTTTGCCCGTTTTTTACACAATTCACTTACACAAAAAGGTATTTTTACGAAGCTCTTTAACCGACGAACACGATTACAACTATTACTATTACGATACAACATTTAACATCGATTTTAAATCGACATTAAAATATTATTTAACATCGATTCTATAGAGACAGTTTTTATAATCGCATTAGATCGTTGATCATATACTTTGACAGAAAAGTAACGTCTAGCGAGGCAGGTCTATACAATATTTGGTCTGAGTTATCAACCCATATTCGGCTCACTGCCGAGCTCGAGTCTCCTCTCAGAATGAGAGGGATTTGGCCAATAGTCCACCACGCTGGCCCAATGCGGATTGGTAGACTTCACACACGCAGAGAATTAAAAAAAAATCTCAGGATATTTTTAATTCACCGTTTGTGACACGTGATATTTAATTTCTTAAAATTAAATTAAATTCTCTGGTATGCAGGTTTCCTCACGATGTTTTCCTTCACCGTTTGAGACACGTATATGTACCTATATATAATATTTAATTTCTTAAAATGCACACAACTCAAAAGTTACTCTACACTGGGTTACCACGGCTATATAGCGCGTACAAATCGTCATATATTGGTTGTAACATGACATGAATCTACTGTAAAATGGTCAATTAGCCCTTGGTCTCTTGTTAAATAAAATTACAAAATTATAAAGTTAGCTAACAAATGCGTTAGAACGTAAAATGTTCAATTAGCCCTTGGCCTCTTGTTAAATATAATTACAGTCAAAAAGTTAGCTAACAAATGCAGAAAAACGTGGCAGGAGATATTTTGAAGTGAACGCCAATATGTATAGTCGGATAATCGTAGATCCCGTTAGGCCAAACGAGCGTAGTTTTGTTAAGGAATGATGACAGTTTTTTAAATTGCATAATATATTAAGAGTATGCTAATAGTAAAGCTATTTTGTAAAAGGAACAGGGTATCTGCGATCATTACTTTTCGAGCTACAGGGATTTAAAGAGTCAGATTTGCGGCGCTGCTGCGGATCCCTGAAAAACGCTCCATACAAAATGGCACGAACTAATGACGTCGTAGGTAATGTAATGATCGTTATATTTGTATGTGCGTTCAAAGAAAATTACTAATATCTTTGTTATTTGTGCGTTTATGTTTATAGTTAAAAATGTCACATTTACTTAATGTAATAAAGCTAAAACGGTATGAATTTTCATCTAATTATGATAACAGATTTTTAATAGATTTTGAAATTTTATAATCTTATTTATTTTGCAAATATCCAGACAATCTTTGCTTTTTATGTATAAATTAGTTAACATTGACCTTATTTACCCGAATGTATCATAAAAATCAATATATTCAAACCTAGTCATCATCCCCATAGGTCACAAAAATTCGCGTGCAAGTGGGAACAAAAATTATTTTGTGAAGCCATGTGGCAGGAATTGAACTTTTGTATGAAACCGAATGCAGCAGAGATTACACGACTGACAACTTACAGAATTACGCTCGTTTACCTTTATGCTGCGCAATATAAGATTTTAGGTATCAGCCGTTTCGCAGTGGCGCGGCAGCAGCGCATCACAAATTAAAGATTGCGTCTTAATTATACTATTATGGGAGGCAGTATAATAGCATAGCTGTAGGTGTTATAATAGTATACAAGTGTAAGGTTCTTGTTAGGTCAACTGTATATAATATACTATAATTTAATAAAAATTAATTTTTAATTTTACAATTTAATATATACTATAATTTTCTTTAGCATTCATGTGAATTATAATTAATTATTCTATCATGATATTATTTTTAATTTTACAATTTATTTTTTATTTAATACTTTATTAGTAGAGAAATATTTAATACTAGCCGATGCTCTGGTTTCACCCGCGTAGCTCCATTTCCCGTGAGAATACGGGGATAAATTATAATCTATGACACTCACAAATAACGTTGCTTTCTAGTGACGAGAGAATTTTCAAAATCGATTCAGTAGATTGACATATTTTTGCGACTCCACTAAGTGGGAGAGGTACTATAAAATCACCTAGAATACCACAATTTAACCTCTCTATAGTTAAGTAGATAATAGATACTAACTACCCTTTAGTCAGCCAACGCACTAGCGATAAGCCTTAGCGAATAATGAACGCCTTTTAAGCAACCATTGCCTATATTATAATATTATTTGAATCTTCATAATAAATTTATAAAATTGTAGAATTTCTAGAATATTGTCACTGTTGTTAATTAATACTATTGTATGTATTTCAGTTTAGTTTGCTAGATGTAAAAACATTTATTAAAATAATAAATTATATCTTTTTACAAGGGATTGTTTCAATTACATAAGAAATGAAATCGCAACTATGAAAAATATTTTCTTTATTATGTCAAGAAAAAGTAATCAAATTACAGGGTTAAATGCAAATTAACGTTAAATAACTAATATTAATAAAAACATTTTTTTATCTTAAATTGCCTTGCAAGCAGTTTCCGTGTTTAATTTTAAATTAATTTTCTAGTATCACTATTTATTATCCAGTTAATACTAACCAAGTTAAAAGAGTGGAAACTTTTTGGAATGGAATACGATAATTTGCAAACCATCTAATTTAAGAGCATATGCCAAAAAAAATCTTCTGAAAAGTCGTCTAGACAAGAAATTAAAAAAAAAAGTAGTAGTAAGAAAATACAGGAAATTATGTCCTATAGTCTAATTCTATATAAATGACATTTTTTTTGGCAGCATATTTTAAATGAGCACCGATAACAATATCTATTCGAAATGTTTGTTTTGAAGTAACTTAAAACTATAAACTTAGACCTATAGAAACCAGATCTCATGATCACCAAACCCATTACGTAATTTAAGATTATTTAAACTCATCATTTTATCATAATTTACTTAATTAAAATTTAGAATTACACAAAAATAAGTCAAGTCTGCCAAATATTTTGACCTTTTACGATCTCGTTTAAACACTTGGAAGACTTGGCAGAAATAAGTTTTATTACTATAAAAAAGTCTGGGGATCATGGAATCGCCATTAAAATAGTTTTTTTTTAAACAGTACAACTAAAAATTAAGAAACTTTTTATTAAATATTACACATTTACTCAGTTTTGTCAGAGAAAGGGTCAAATTTTAGGTCAGCTTAAAGTCAAAAAAATATTAAGGGTCTAAAGAAATTTAATATACCGTTTATCAGTGGCATAGATTTTATATTGATTTTAAAGATCAGAATTATAAAATAAATAGACTGAATGTGTCATGACATTATCAGAGGATTACTTTCATTGCCCATTAACCCAGATGAGCCCGAAACTGTTTTTAATTAAAATCTTTACAAAAAGTTGTTTAATTTAGTTCTAATACTCAAAAAATGGATGAGAAAAATATTAAAAAAAATATCTTCCTTCAGGCTTTCCGGGAATTGGCCGTCCTATATATATATATAGGACGGCCAGTGGGCTAATAAGGGTTAATAACTGAATAAATATATTCAAACAAAAATAATTTCTGTGTGGTCAAATTAAACACGTGGTGCATTTATTCAAAAGCAACTATAACACTGACAAACGTCAAACTAACAGTGGCGTGCACTTCATACATGCATTAAAGTACTGCATACCCTAAGAGTTGTCTTCTTTATTGTACTTCCCCTGGTGCGGTACGAGGTTTTTAGACCTCGTACTAAAACAATCAGCGTTGCGATACGAGGTTCATCGACCTCGTACCTCTTGAAGACGTGATACTTACCTACGTGGTCAATTGACCTCGTCCCGCAGTGAACGTCTTAAATAAAAATTTTTCCAGTTTGCCTAATTTTCTTACTAGTACATACCCTCGACAACCTTATGCACGCCACTGCAAACTAATTTTTACATTGAGGGTTAAAAAAACTGTAGCAAAATAAACATGACTGATCCAACAAAACTGCAAGCAAACGTTCAGTCTATATCATACAATGGCTTTTAACCCAAACGCACTGCACTCCTGTAGATCTAGTAAACATCAATGACACAGCTCTTGAAGAGAAAAATACAGTCCATCAATACGCAACGAAAGAGCAATAATTTAAAATTGGCAGCTATTGGTCGACATATGTCTTCCTATCATCTCGAGGCATGTCTTGGTCCCCATCATGAGCAAGTAGACCTATGTATGACAACTCGAATAAAGAAAGACGAACGTCGTCCAATATAGCTATATCATTCATTGCGTCGGGATGAAAGTCCGCCTGGCTGTTGGTCGTCAATATGTCTTTCACAAGATATATCGTTAATGCATGCTAGATCCACTGTAGACCTAGCATGCATCAACAACATTATATTATGAAGAAAAAAGTCAATAATTGTCGAACTTAGTCGACACGTTTCGTTTCAACACAATAAAAGTCAGCGATATTCTCGATTCCCAGGTTATTGGTCGACAATGAGTTTCACTCTTTGTGCAATTGACGCATTGTATGGATCACGAGGTTTTAGTCAGCGTACAGTGTGTGGTGTGGCAGGCCTCCGGTCAATGGGCGGCGGGCCTCCCTTTAATGGGCGGCGGGCCTCCCTTCAATGGGCGGCGGGCCTCTCCTCAAAGGGCAGCGCGCGCGGGCAGGCCCGCCGGCAGCCTGAGGTCGTCGAAGTAAGGGTGATTAGTGACATCCTTGGCGATGATGCGAAGCACCGGGTCGTACACTAGCATTTTCTGGAGCAAGTCCATGCCCCTCTCGTCCAAGTTTTGCACCTATAAACATATAGAAATACGAATTGTTAACATTCTTACAAGAACGTGAAGAGATAAATATTTCGATGTACAGGTGCAAGATCTGTACTAGTGCAATTGGGATGATGACAGTTTTTTAAATCTATACTAATATTATAAAGAGAAAAGCTTTGTTTGTATGTTTGTTTGTTTGTTTGTTTTTAATGAATAGGCTCAAAAACTACTGGACCGATTTTAAAAATTCTTTCAGCATTCGAAAGCTACATTATCCACAAGTAACATAGGCTAAATTTTATTTTGGAAAAAAATAGGGTTCCGTAAGATATTTAGGTTTTTCGGACACAAGGTGTAAAAAACCAACCAGAAAAATAGGGTAGGGGTAGGTAGGAGTAGGGTAGGGGTAGGCTAGGGGTAGGGTAGGGTAGGGGTAGGGTAGGATAGGGGTAGTTGAAAATTTACATCGAGTTTCACGCGGACGAAGTCGCGGGCGTCGGCTAGTTGTATATAAATGAAGAGTATGCTAATAGTAAAGCTATTTTGTAAAAGTAACAGGGTATCTGCGATCATTACTTTAGGAGCTAAAAGGTCACATTTGCGGCACTGCCACGGATCCCTGAAAAACGCGCCATACAAAATGGTACGATTTAATGACGTCATAGGTCATAATGACCGTTACATTTGTTTGGGCGGTCAAACAAAATTACTAATCCATCCAACTAGTGGGGAAAGACTGTATTAGGAGTGGGTACAACAATAGACCAACAGGATGGGGATGGAACCACCACCCCTCAATGATGAGTCCAACCGCTCTTACTGTTGAGCTATAGAGTTTGAAATTTTCTATAGAGCTGACAGTGTCTCTTAACCAGTTGACTCACATGATTATGCAAGTTGAAGCTGGTCCAGTTCGGGAAGGTGGGTTTGTAGTCCGGCAGAGAAGACACGCCCGGCCAGATGTCTTCTGTCGGGGTTTTCAGCATTCTGGAAAAAGATGAGGATTTGAGATATAACCACATGTTGATGAACACATCCATATTAATATTATAAAAGGGAAAATTTGGATGAAATTTTGTATAGAGATAAATTGGACCTTGGAACAGAATGTAGGTTACTTTTAATTGCACCCTTCCCCTTGTTCCCTTGTAATTTGTAAAAATCAGATTTTTTTTGATCTTTGATCAGATCTTTTTAATGGCCTACTATGGCCCAGGCCTCCAATTTATAGGAGAGGGTATTAGAACTCAGACATGCTGCTTCAATATTTTTTACTTTTTTTCATTATAAGTTAGCCCTTGACTACAAATCTCACCTAATGGTAAGTGATGATTCAATCTAAGATTGAATTGGGCTAACTTGTTAGAGTATGATGAAAATCCACCACTTTCGGTTACTACACGACATCGTTCCGGAACGCTAAATTTCTTGGCAGTACGTCTTTCCCGGGAAAGTGGTAATTAGCCATGGCCGAAGCCTCCCACCAGCCTCAAATGTGTGATGGCATGCTTAGGGTGATAATTTTAATTTCGTTAACAACCACTTTGTGACGTATATGATAATAACCAGCCCCTGTAGTCAAGTGGCACGTCAATTCTTTTTCTACATTCACAAACGCTTCGAAAACTAGAAAAATGTATGGGAATGACAGATCTTGATCATGTGACCTGTCAATAGCAAATGTCATTCCCATACAATTTTTTTTTAGTTTTCGAAGCGTTTGCAATTGTAGAAGGACAATTGTCATGCCACTTGGCTACAGGGGCAGAACAGAAGACTTGACGTGCTCTTTTAATGACAGGTATAACATCACCTACTTCACAACTCAGAATAATTGTGTTCAGAATTTTAACTGATAATTTCTTAGAAGAAAGAAAAACTCTGTATTACTTATCCCCAACCAGGACTTGAACCTTGGACATGAGACTCAAAGCCACAGGCTAACCACTGTACCATCAAGGCAATCAATAGTAAAAATCATCATCAACATCATTAACAATATTCGGCTCGCTATTGAGCACGAGTCTCCTCTCAGAAATGAGAGGGGATTAGTCCACGAAAAGAAAAGTTTGAGGTGCCCTTAGATTCGAACCTATGCCCTCTGAATCGAAGGCAGAAGTGATATCCACTGGGCTATCAAGTCTCTTAATAGTAAAAATAAACTACCTGAATATACGGAACAGTTGGTCAATTTCAGAATCTCCTTGGAACAACGGCTTCTTGGATGACATCTCAGCAAAAATGCACCCAATTGACCATATATCGACCGGACAAGAGTACCTGCAGGTTGAATGGGGCATTAGTAGGTGCAAAATGGACAATGTTAGTTATAAGCTACTAACGGACCAGGTCAAGCTTCACTTTGATTGATGTGCACTTCCTCCCTATCCCTACCTCCACCCTACCCTAAATTACCCTACCCCTGAATTCATTTGTTACAAAAAATGTGATAAATGAAGGACTGCTAGACTGATTTTGTGCAAACTTCACATAAACCATCTACTATATAGTCCAAACAAACATTTGGTTTGGATAGGTGAGCACGTTCTTGAGTTCTAAAATCACAACAAGAAGTTTTTTATATACATAATATACTTGTATGTAGATAAGACCAGCAGGCTAAGTCACTATCTTTGATCTTCGACAAATACGAAATTGAGATTCTATTTAAAATGTCATCCGGTGCTTACTCTACATGTCCTCTTTCACACACTCCAACCATCTCTTCTTTGGCCTTCCTCTCTTCTTGTGTCCTACCACTTGCAAATTTATCTTCTGGTAATGACTTTTATTCCTCCGCAAATACATGTCAATACCAACAAGCTAACATTTTACTCCTCAATATTTCTATTGTCACTTTCACACTTCCTATAATTCCTATATTCTGACCATTTACTCCTAAATTTTTCTGTCACTGGGACCACTTTCAGACTTCCTCATATAAACTCATTCCTCATTTTATCTTGTCACACCCTACAACAATCTCAACATATGCATTTTGTTCACATGCATTCTACTATACATCCCTTTTACCACCCAACATTCTCATCCATACAGCACAACAGGTCTTACAAAAGTTTCTTCTTACAAGTCTAATAGACATTAGAGGGTCACACAGTACACCTGTCACCATTTCATCCATCCACATTAATTATATTTTTCCTGTGTCAATCCACATCATTGTAAATATTATATTAAGTTTCTCTATCCATCAATATAATGTGTGTAACTTACCTTTGACTACCAAGCAGAACTTCTGGTGCTCTGTACCACAGTGTGACCACTTCGTGGGTGTACACTCTCACTGGCACACCAAAGGCACGGCCAAGCCCAAAGTCAGCCACCTGAATGTAAAATAAAATATGAATATGATATCCTAATTGACATATGTATGCAATTTCAATAACATTTATTTGATGTGAATGGAACAATAGTTTGCAGCATAATCTACCAAGGGACCTTCATGTCATATAAATTAGGCAACAATTTAAGTCAAATTAAACCAGGTGAAATATTGGGATTTTGTTTCTTCTAAGAAACACCTGTGCTTTTAACTTTAAATAATGTATTACATTTATTAGTCCTTTTTTTAATTAAACACTATTATATTTATAAAAACAAAATTCAACCTGCCACCACAGGACATTTGAGTGCCCAAACCAGTGGTCAGGGCTCCAGAGTGAGGAGTCATTGTATGTATGAGATTGTCATTTTAGATAGAGATTACCATAGTAATCATCACTGACAAATAGCACTTTAAAACCCTTCAACCTGCATTGGGGTAATCACCTAATCCCATATAAGATTTATAAAAGGCTTGATTATGATAATGATTGTATAAATGTATTATGTGTACCTTAATAATTCCAGTCTTATCTATAAGTAAGTTCTGTGGTTTTAAATCACGATGCAAAATCCGGCGTTGATGGCAATACAATATGGCGCTGTTGATCTGGTACAGGTAGCTCTTTACTACACTAGGGTCCATGAACTGAAATAAATATTACAATATTTTTGGAAGAGATACTTGAACATTATACACTAGCAGAATCACACAGATCCCATTCTCATGGGAATACAGGAATAAAGTATAGCCTATGTTACTGCCTGATAATAATTCTATAGGTGAAAAAACTTTTCAAGTCAGTTCAGTAGTTTTTGAGTTTATATTTTCTATTCTTTACTAGTTAGTCCTTGACTACAACCTCACTTGATGGTAAGTGATGATGCAATCTAAGATGGAAGCAGGCTAAGTTGTTAGGGCTATGATAAATAATTGACAGTTTGTCTTTGACGGTAGGGTGGTAACTATCCACAGCCAAATCCTCTCACCAGCCAGACCTGGACCAATTAAGAAAGGCCCAGCTGGTGATCAAACCCAGGACCTCCATCTTATAAATCCAACATGCATACCACTGTCCCTCAGAGGCATTGTATACAAAATTACAATTATTAATTAGATCAATTAGAATTAATAATAATTAGAGTTTATTCATTTATGTACAAAAATACCTCTTTATATTTTATATAATTTTTAATTTTATACAACATAAATGTAGATTAATTTTCAGTTTCTTCTTTATATAATATAAATGTAGATTAATTTTCAGTGGCAACAAATCAACAGAAAACAGTTGTGCATGTGACAATAACAGGTGCGTACATAGGAATATATGTAAAACAATACTTACTTTGCCTGCACCAAGGGAATCCATATATTTTTTCAGATCCATGGAAAGAAACTCAAAAATAAGGTAAAGGCGGGCCTCTTCCATCAGGACATCTTCTAACTTGACAATGTTTGGGTGTTCCAATTCTTTTAGCAAGGAGATCTCTCTAAAATAAATTCAAATAGACATTATTTATTGATCAATTCTTAATCTCCTATAACAGAAAACTTATGCTAAGCACAAAAACAAAAATTGTGACAACTGCAGGTGATTGGTATTCTACACAAATCAGATTTTAGATTATAGTGGTCTCAAGCTTTAACAGAGGAGGTTCAACAGGATCAGACTCCAAAATCTTAAGATTGATCCCAGTCTATGTATCCTAACCGTATGCAATTTTAGTTATAACAAACAAAGTCCAAGTGATATACAGAGGCTAAATTAAGTGTAACTTATAGTACCTATATCCTTATTCCATAAATTATCTTAGCCAAATGACTACAAGGTACTCTTGTTTAGTATGCCTTTGTTATACTTACCACTAAAGTCAAATAAGTAACCTGAACTAATATTAGGTCTTTCATCCAAGTATTATCATAATAATTGTAAAACAAACAACGTACAACGGCCAAACCTTAGTGGCCAAGTGCGGATAAGGCCCAGGAAGAAAAAACAAACAAATACTTAACACTACTGCAGAGAACTGATAAATAAAATATCACTAGCTGAGTTAGCATGGCATTAAATTGTGCAACCACTATTAAAATACTGTAATGACAATTTAAAAATAACTTTATCTGAATACATTTTCTATTTAATAAAACTACAGCCTGAGATTTAAACAAAACATTAAAAAGTACATAGCAAGGTTTACTATACAGAAATCTGTAGTTACACTAGGCTAGCTAAGGCGAAGTAACATTATAGGAAAACTTTTTCATACAACCTTGAGTGAGGTTATGAATATTGTTTGCAAAACATTCGCTTTGACGCTTGATAGATGTTTCCATTAGAGTCATATGTTGTAATTTGAAGGAATATAAGCAGCGTACCTGATGGCTGTAGATGGTATGCCTTCATCTTCAGAATCCAATCTAATTTTCTTCATAGCGACAAACTGTCCAGTGACTTTGTTTTTACCTTTGTACACTACTCCATATGTTCCTTCTCCAATTTTTTCTATTTTAACGAAGTCATCCATGGTTATTGATTTAATAATCATCGGTGTAGGGTAAAATTTTGTCTGGATTCGCAGACACGTTTATAAATTAAAACCACTTGCTTATAAAACGAGTGCATGCACGATTGTATGTCAAATTGTCAAAAGAAAAAGACCGATATTTTATTCTTCACAAGATAAATAATCTATTCAACACAGAACAATGCAAAATTTCAAACTGTTTCCAGTGGCTTCTTAAATAACATCACTCGTATTTTATAAAATTTTCAATAGTTTTTATGCTTCACTTTCAATAACATTGACCAACAACCACGCCACGGACGTCAAATAACCGCCGCTGGCGCCGACATATAAATTCAAATTCAAATTATTCTTCTTCTTTCTTGTCTATGGCACTTGGTACTGCGATTTGAACCAATCGCAGACGGAACCAATCATAGACGAAATTTTATTTTTCTAATGGAACTTATCAGAAGAATCGATTCTATTTAAATAGTGTTTTGTTAGAAAGATAAAATTATGTTCGTTAGACTTAATCACAAATGAAACGTAACTTTTCTTTATCTTTTATTGAACTTCAAGTTGTTGACCGTTTATTAAGCCATTAACTACACAACCGGCATTTTTAGACGATGAAAACGATTACAACAATGAAACATTAAATCGATTCTTCAGTTTTTTAAAAACGCGTTAAATCATTAATTCTCGATCATTGACAGAAGGGTAACCACAAACGTCAAATGGGGGTAACATTTAGCGCTTCAAATGAATGCGAATTTGCGAAATGCGTTAGTTTCACAGAGGAGTAGGTATAATAGGTAAATTGCTTGCTAGATCATATGGGTAGGGGTAGGGTAGGAGTAGGGATAGGAATAGGGAAGAATTGCACATAAGTCAAAGCGAAGCTTGACCGGGTCCGCTAGGTAAACTATAAAAGAAGATATAATTATAGTATGTTTCACCCTAATGTACAATAATATAATTTAATGGAAATCACTCACGAAAACTTACGATAGAGTTTATTGGAAAGTTCCATTTATTGACGACATCATAGTCCTACTGTAGGGTAGGACTATGGTACATAATAATGTATCTCGAAATTACTTTCTTATATACCCATACGCAAAATGTGCGCACCTAAGACAAAGCGAAGATTGACCGAAACTGCTAGTATCTAATATTCTGTACTTAACTATAGATATCAACAACCGATCGACGACCGACGACAACAACTGCCTTGTCGTTATCGTCGGTCCAGCCCCCTTAGCCAAGTGACACGTCGATTTCCTTTCTACGATCGCTAACGTTTCGAAACCTAGAAAGATGTATGGGACCATACCACTTGGTTAGGGGGCAGGGCGTCCTGGGGCCTTAACACAAGCTTTTAAATCCGTAGCGACTCCTTATTGTTTCGACATTTCGTACATTTATCGCCATTAAACTAAATCAGGATTGTTTCTTAGCGTTTTAGGACGTCATCGACCATTACATGAACGCAATACGTACCACTTACTGAGGTGTAACATTATCTATTTACGATCTTTATTAAGATGAACAGATATGATGGTTTTACAAAAGTTTGTGTTTTTGGTAAACGCCCAGTTAAACATACATTATTGTACCCATCAAGACGCATTGGAGGAGGTGGGTGAAGTAAGTCAGTTTTGTACGGAACTCTCAGTGCATAAATAAGACTCGCGAACTGCATGCTTGTTTCCTTTTGAGCGAGGAACCCTAAAGTACGAATATTTAAGTAGGTAATCTAGCAGATACTGCCTAAAAACTTTATTTCATGCATTTGAATAATCAATTGATCGTTTCGTGCGTTACTTCTCTGTACTCGACACTCACTTTTCGGTTAAATTTCGTCTGAGTGATACGTAACATGGTTTAATCATGAAGTTTTTGATATTAATATTCATTTTATTTTCGTGTACGAAAATCTTTTCGGCGGGTAAGTACCATAAAAGTACTTAGTACTTAGTTGCGTGCACGAGATTTTTAACTAGGATAAAAAGAGGGGAGTTAAATGTTATTTTTTTTTTTGAAAATTACAATACCTACACACGCACACCACAAAAAATGTACTTAACGAACAAATAAAAAAATAAGAAGTAGGATACAAAAAGGCGACCCTATAGCTTCATAGCGATTTTTTTCTGGGACTTTTAGGTTTGGAAAAATATTAGAATAAAATATTACATATGGACCGATAGGATAGGAATAGGGTAATTGACTCATTTCAAATTAATATACATAGGAAATTAATTTGGCACCCTATTTGGCACTCACTTATGATATCATTTCTTTTTTCGGCAAAGTCGATAACGAATATAGCGACATACATTTGGAAATTTTCATTTACAAGTAAAGTTTTTACTCTACTTTTAGAAGTTCAAGTTACAAGTCAAAAATCCTAGAATAATAACTTTTATGTCAGAAAATCTTATTGCCGAAATCTTATTGTCATTAACATAATCTAAGTAGGTAGCTAAAAACCGTTTCTATAGCATTCAAACAAAAATAACTGCATCATAATTGGTCCATACGTATAGAAGCTACGTACACAGTTGAACTTTTAACATCCCTCTTTTTGGGGTTCCGTATCTTAAAAGACTTTTTTTAATGATAATGTCCCGGACCGACACCATAACGTGCTATCCAAAACACGAGGGTGTAACACCACTAACTTCCACATTACAAGCTAAAATTTTTTACCGAATTCTTTTTCTACTATCGCAAACGCTACCAAAATTAAAAAAAATGTATGAGAATGACATTTGTTATAAACAGGTCACGTGGTCAAGTTATCGATCGTATCTGTCGTTCCGATATTTTTTTTATAGTTAAGTAACGAAGCGTTAACGTTTGTAGACAGATACCTATGTGCCACATGGCGAAAGGGCCCAGGAGTCGAACCCAGAAGCTTGTGATCATGTGAAAGAGGCAGTTTAACCAAGGCAATGTTTAACTATTCCTCAGACAAGCCGTGTGCTGCACGTCGAATTGTAGAGAATGACTCGGTAGTGTGCGTGTGTAACTCTACCTACTGTGATGACGTCATTAGGGAGCACCCTGCGCCCGGCACCTTTGTCGTCTACACTTCAACCAAGGTTTGTCATGATACTTGCATGTGTTGCAATTTATTTATTTATTTACTAGCGAACACCCGCCACTTCGTCCGCGTGGAAATCAATGTAAACTTTCAAGTCCTGTTTCACCACTTATTTTGTATTTTTTTTATGATTTATGAACAAATTTTTAAAACTGTAACTTTAAAAATGAAGGACTTTCCATACAAACTTTCAACCCCTATTTCATCCCCTTTTCATTTTATTTTCGCAATAAAAAGATTCCCATAACCTTCTCCGTATTATGGTCTTAAACCGTGCCAAGTTTCATTTGAATTCATTCAGTAGTTTCAGCGTGATGCCCGAATAACAAAAAAAACAAGGATAGACAGAAAGACAGACAGACAGGCAAAAAATAAAAAAATAAATATTCTTAGTTTCAATATCGATTATAAATGCCCCCCAACAAAAATTTTCGAAATATCTTCAATGTACAGAATGTGCAAAATGTACAGAATTCGTATTATAAGTATAGATTTTAGATGTATAAGTATAGATTTTAGATGTTAGGTATATTCACATACGTCATACAGGTTTTCTCGCGATGTTTTCCCGTCACCGTTTGAGGCATTAAAGGCGTTTGGGATATTTACCTTATTGAATCGGTTTTCTTTTTCTTTTCAGAGTGGTTTACGTTTTAAGAAAAGTGTAGGGCATTGGAGTAATATCGTTTATGGCCAACCGATGAACCGTAAGTTGCAATAATTTTACTTTTTTTTACATATGTCCCGATCGGTCCTGTATCTTCCAATTAAAATAAACCCTAATTTAAGTACTAAAAAAAACCTTTTTAACTGCACTTAACTGAAAAGTTAGAGGTGTAGACCGAACTCTAACCTATCCCCAATCCAGAATCGGAGGCAGAGGTCATATCCACTGGACTATCACGGCTTAATCAAAGAATCGGAGGCAGAGGTCATATCCACTAGGCTATCACGGCTTAATCAAAGAATCGGAGGCAGAGGTCATATCCACTGGGCTATCACGGCTTAATCAAAGAATCGATGGCAGAGGTCATAGCCACTGGACTATCACGGCTTAATCAAAGAATCGGAGGCAGAGGTCATATTCACTGGACTATCACGGCTTAATCAAAGAATCGGAGGCAGAGGTCATATCCACTGGGCCATTACGGCTTAATTAAAGAATCGGAGGCAGAGGTCATATTCACTGGACTATCACGGCTTAATCAAAGAATCGGAGGCAGAGGTCATATCCACTGGGCCATTACGGCTTAATTAAAGAATCGGAGGCAGAGTTCATATCCACTGGACTATCACGGCTTAATCAAAGAATCGGAGGCAGAGCTCATATCCACTGGGCTATCACGGCTTAATCAAAGAATCATAGGCAGAGGTCATATCTACTGGGCTATCACGGCTAAATCAAACAATCGGAGGCAGAGGTCATATCTACTGGGCTATCACGGCTTAATCGAACTATCAGTACGGGATGTAAATGATTATAGATTTATTTAATTTTCAGATGCATATGATAGACTCACTCTACGTTTAAATGCATCAGAACGGTACCAGACCATTGTGGGCTTCGGTGGAGGAATAAGCGACTCGGCCGCTATCAACTGGAAAGATCTCTCCCCAGAGCTACAGGATTATTTTATCCAGTAAGACACTTGACGCCTATTGTACCTATATACCTATATTGCTTTACTTTAAAAACTCCATTAATGATAAATAGGTAGTTATACGGGTGTCCCGTAATTATTACGACATACTTTACAGGGTGATAAGATCTATCACCCTGTAGTAGTAGGTATCTAGATGTACAACTTTTCCTAGTACACTTTTTCATTATGACCGTTAATAGTACAGTCGTACAGTACCTGTAAAAAAATGTAGATGAAAATCATTCTATTCAATATAATAGGTCCCGACTATTTTCTAACTGCTTTCTACACTTCTGGACTGAGCTTCTTTTTTTTTTCTTTTTAGTTTTTGTATAATTTATGTAGTCGGGTTTTTTTATTTGTTTAATTAATTAATTTATTTATTATATTTTATCTCACAAAGTTAATTTTATTTATAAAATGTTGAGTTTTCTGACATAAAAACTCTTTGCCGTATAATAACAAACGGTATTTAAAAAAGTACCGTTCGTTATTATACGGATGATAAAGGTTTTATATTATATAACGGCACATGTGCGTAATGAGATAAATTACGATATTGAAATTGGTGAAATAAGCGATACTTTACGAGCAAATGTGTTATAAACGTAGATACATCCAAAAATAAATCGTTAAACATATAAGGCAGCCCGAACGTCCAGTATCCTGCTGAACTGCTTCTGATTTCTAGTTTTAAACTGATTTCTAGTTTTTAACCGACTTCAAACTTTGTTTTTTTTTTTAATTAAACTATCAGGTCTTACTTTGGCGAGAATGGGCTAGAATACAACATGTTGCGTACGCCCATTGGAGGCACCGATTACTCGACTCGCTTCTACTCCTACAATGACCTGCCCAAGAATGATGCTGCCCTCACTAATTTCACATTCACCGAGGAGGACATTAAGTACAAAGTAAGAAACTTTACTTTCGTTCTTTACTATCTTGCCAATTGTTTTTTTTTTTTGTGTATTAGGCTTTTTTATGAGACCTCAGGCGGCGTCACCAGCGGGTTAGGTTAGGTTGTATAGACTACAAGCCCTTGAACAAAAATTATCTGTGAAATGAACCAACGTGAATAACGCGTGGAAAGCTGTTACTATATCAGAAAATAACTCTAAGCACTATGCCGTCATTTTTGAGCGGTACAGGTGAGTATATATAAGTTGAAAGTTCACATCGAGATTCACGCTAACGAAGTCGCGGTCATCCGCAAGTAATGAATGATAAAAAAAAACATTACAGATACCGATGTTCAAAGCAAGCATGGCCATGTCAAAGACACCGATTTACGTGATCGGTTCAACTTGGTCACCGCCTCTGTGGATGAAGACCAACGAGAGCATAATCGGCTTCACCCAGCTGAAGTTTGAGTACTACCAAACATATGCGGATTTCCATTTGAAGTAAGAATCAGAATACTAATTTATTATAAGTGTCGCCGCACACGGGCCACAGCCACAAAAGCCGATACAAGAAGCAAGAAGAGGCAACAAAAGTAGCTGAAGCGCGCTACAGACACTTGTGGCCGGTGGTCAACACTTGTGGTCGGTGGCTGCTACTTTTTTTTACCCATACATGCAGTATCATAATCGCGCGAGTGGCGTGTGGCGGCGTTTTGTGTCGGGTTTAGTGGCCGGTGCGGGCCACAAGAAGCGAGTAGAGACGATTGTAGCGCCTGGTGGCCACCGGTGTCAACCGTGTGCGGCTAGTCCATATAGAATGTCTGAAAACTACAGGAAATGTGTCGGTAGTGGCGTATTGTGGTTGTGGCTGGTGGTGGTGGGCCGTGTGCGGGAGTCCTTATTGTTAGATGTTAAAGCGTTTGCGGGCTGTACGACTAATGTCAGTCGTCAAGTAATCTCACATGCCTGCAGCGCTAACGGCTTGACAGCCAATATAACTGATCGTGTGTTGGTCGCGATCGACATGATGCCATGCACATCGCGACCAACATGCTGGTAAACTCCTCTATTCCCAACTAGTATCAATAACGAGGTTAATAAAAGTTGTTACTAACATAACCGCCATAATGTTCTACAAATTGCGTGGTACATTATCTCGTTCCTATGCTCAGAAATTTTCAATACCCAGTAACCCAGTTAGCTACCACAATCAAAATTATTCGTAAATTAAAAATTTGAGTGTCTCATCAAGATGAAGCTACTCACGGAAGACTAACTTGATAGTAATCAATTGTAAATTTGTTCCACGGATCCCCGACTTCTAAGGAAATATGAAAATTAATTTTGTACTTAATTAAATCATAAAAAATAGTCTTAAGTAAAGACTATGTTTTTATTTTAATTACACCATCAAGTAAAGTATCAAAAATGCTCTATTCACCTATAGTAATTTAATCTGGAACTTTTCAGATTTATAGAATTATACTCATCAGCCGGTATTCCCATTTGGGCAATCACTACAACCAATGAACCTTTGAATGGAGTGTTAGAACTTTCTGCGTACAATACACTTGGATGGAGTCTTAAAAACTTGGTAAGTACTCAGATTATAAGGCTGCCAGTCCAACAAAGCGGAGCGAGTGGTGGAGTCGAGAAACTGAGAAATATTAACCAATAGGATAACACAAAATCTCCGCTCCTCTTAAGTGGACAGGGACTTGCGAGCTAGTTTAAAAATTCTTATAAAACCGGTAAGCGGGGGAATGGAGCGGGGTTAAATAAATTAAATTTAACTTTCGTTTACTTAACATCTGCAACACAACAAACAAACAATCAAGTCATTCCTCTTTTTTCATATTAGTATAGATATGAAAGTAAGTCTGTCTGTCTGTTACTTTTTCACGTCTAAACTACTGAAAATTAATTTACTAAAGTTAGTTAGTTAGTTTACTTTGTTATAGAATACTATTGGATTTTTAATCCCGGAAAAATCAACAGTTCCCGCGGTATTTGTAATAAACAGAATTTCATGCGAACAGAGTCGCGGACGTCCGCTGGTATCAATATAATGTATTGGGACAATAATACAGCCCCCATAAATTAAATATCACGTGTCCTAAGCGGTGAAGGAATCCATATTCGTCTTTCTGCTGAGCACGAGTCTAAGGGTTAGGCCTATAGTTCACCACGCTGGCCCAATGCGTATTGGCAGACTTCACACACGCAGAGAATTAAGAAAATTCTCAGGTATGCAGATTTTCTCACGATGTTTTTCCTTCACCGTTTCAGACACGTGATATTTCATTTCTTAAAATGCACATAACTAAAAAAATCCCCGGGCTGGATTCGAACCTACGTCATCTGGAGTCAGAGGCTGAGGTCATATATCTAACACGGCTTTCACGGCTATAAGCTAACATTACTTGTTTTAAATAATTCCAGGGAGAATGGATTTTTCAAAACCTAGGACCAACAATACGCAATTCAAAATTTAAGGATGTGAAAATTATTACTTCTGACGACCAAAGACTTACAATACCTTATTTTGTTTATATGGTAAGTAAAATGTATCATCATCATCATATCAGCCGATGGACGTCCACTGTAGGACATAGGCCTTTCGTAGGGACTTCCAAACATCAAGATCCTGAGCCGCCTGCATCCAGCGAAACCCCTGTCACTCGCTTGATGTCGTCAGTCCACCTGGTACGGGGTCGTTTTCTAGTGCGGGGTTTATGATGGACTGTAAAAACGAAATGTATAATGTCACCTAAAAATCCCACCCATAAACTCAGTGCTAGATTGGGGAAGGGTGTATCCATAGAAGTTTATGTATGTATTTGCATCGGGGAAAATGCAATAAGTTAAAATAATAACTGACACTAAGTATTTAATCTAACTAGGCTACTTTACTTATTAAAAAAAATTTTAATAAAAAAAATACAACCGACTTCAAAACCTAAAAACGTACCCCCTAAACTAAAAAGCGAAAAATAACATCATAATATGTTCTACCTGCTGATCAGTATGAAGGCGGTGCTAAGCCGGTGATGTATTAATTCAAGCCATGTGAGTATATCTTATAGATTTAGATTTTGCAGACAGTGTTGTTTCATGTGGTCCTGTCAGAAATGGCTTTAATTAAGACAACACCGGCTAAGCACCGCCTTCATACTGATCAGCAGGTAGAACATATTATGATGTTATTTTTCGCTTTTTAGTTTAGGGGGTACGTTTTTAGGTTTTGAAGTCGGTTGTATTTTTTTTATTAAAATTTTTATTATTTTTCCATTTTTAGTGTAAAATTTCATCTCAAACAAATACATCAGACCCCTAATGACAGTCACAACCCATCTTGGTACAAAATTCTCAGCAATACAAATTAATCAAGCCCAAGCACAAGGTAGCTACCGTAAACCGTTAAGGAGTTCCCTTAATTGACCTTGATCTTCATCATCAGACCCCTAATAACAGACACAACTCATATAGGTAGAAAGTTCTCAGCAATACGAATTAATCAAGGCCAAACACAAGGTAGTTACTGTAAACTGTTAAGGAGTTCCCTTAATTGTCCTTGGTCTTCATCACCAAACCCCTAAATGACAGTCACAACCTATCTATGTGGAAAGTTCTCATTAATACAAATTAATCAAGCCCAAACACAAGGTAACTGCTGTGAATCGCCGAGGAGTTCCCTCGTCTGTTTTATGGCTCCATCATCAGATCGACTTTAAACTTTCATGAAATTGTAGTGCTTAAAAGTACTAAATGGAAAAGTATATGAACACACTAGACACCCATATAATTTTCGAAAGTTCCCCTCAATTTCTCCAGAATTCCACCATCAGATCTTGACATGATGGCAATGGGACCAAATGGGAGCTATACCGTTTCAAACAAAAAAAGAATTTTTGAAATCGGTCCAGGCGTCTTTGAGTAATCGGTGTACATACATAAAAAAAAAAAAAAAAAAAAAAAAAAAAAAAAAAAAAAAAAAAAAAAAATACCGACCGAATTGAGAACCTCCTCCTTTTTGAAGTCGGTTAATTAGTAAATTTTAGAATGGAGCGAGATAAAATTATGGCGCTTCTCCTGTTTGCTTCTAATAATATACACCTACAACAATTGTGAGTGCAAAGTAAGTATGGAACGTGAAGATCTCGACAATACTCTGGAGTGACCAACGTTCTTTATCTACCATTTAGGCGCCCTCTAGGATTTGGCGCCTGGAGCGACTACTCCGTTCGTCGTATAGGCGGGCCGGCCCTGGCTAGGTAGCTAACTTAGGTCTAGTTAGTGAATTGACCGGCTGGTTTGCAAGGAGCCGCTGGATGCTGGCGGCTCGAGACCGTTGTTTGGAAGTCCTTAGAGGCTTATATCCAGCAATGGATGATGATGATGAAAATTATATGTTTCAGTTACTCGTTCTTACTCCTCAAGCGATCGACTACATAGATGGTTTTGGAGTTCATTTTTATTCAGACCAAGTAGTTCCTCCGAGCGTATATGAGTCGATCAACATAAACTACGAGTATGGTGACAAATTTATTATTGCAACAGAAGCTTGTGAAGGTACGTACGTATAAGTTCATTAAAATCGGTTCAAACGTTTCAAAAATTATCCCGGACCTACTATATGTATTATATTATACTTAATACATGTTGATCAATACAAAAAATCAACGTAGCAACCCGGGATGCTAAAATTGCAGTTACTAAAACGTCATGGGGACTGATAACATTTGGTAGATTAAATGATAGGGAGAATAAATGGAACAAATACCCAGGTATTTATTTGAAAACTGTGGGTATCAATACGCTTGTTGCCGGCACCATGTTGTATAAGTAGCTTGATTAACGTAGCCGGCATACTTACAACGAGATACTTATTTTCACACATACTTACGTACCTACCTACCTACTGTATGCTACCTGTATCTACCAAAAAGACTTTAAGCTTTTAAAACACTGTATATTTAACGTGTGTAGATAATATGTCCCATAGGCGGCGTAATGCTTCCTGTAGGTATAGCACGTGCATACTACGTATGTAGATATGTCCCACAGGTGGTGTACTGGCTCGCTTCCAGTCTATCATGGTGCATCCTATTTATGTAGATATACTGCAGAGAAATCATTCAGAAACTTATTAGTTAATATATCAACTAATAAGTTTTTCCAATGCTCCTTGGTACATCAAAAATGATCGCCTGCATCGTGAGCTAAAAATTAAAACTACAAAGACAGAAGTTGCACACTCAATGAAAACATACCATAAGCGTATTCGTAAACATCCAAATCAACTTGCAAGGAACCTAATGATGAAGAAACCTGATACAACTTTCAAAAGGCTCAAGAGACCGAGCACCACAAGATGTCATGAAATAGACACTACATTATTATATTTAGGCAAATCACTGGATTTCGCACCAAACACGCCTTAATTGAAATACTTAAAATCCCGCTGAATGTCTCACGACAGATTGCAGGAATAATGAGAGACTAAATAAAAAAAAAAATCCCTGCGGCTAGTTGCATGGATTGGTGACAAAAGGGCTGGCTCATTTTTTGCGCAAAGGATGATCCTGGCTGTCCAACGTGAAAATGCATCCAGCATTCTTGCCACCATTCCACGTGGGCATGATTTCTATAGATATTAGGATAGCTTAAATTCCTTATTGTATTCTTTACTAATAATTATATTTCACAATTTATAGGTAGCTTTCCTTGGGAGACTATTAAAGTTGCATATGGATCGTGGGAAAGAGCATTTTCTTATACACTTGGTATAATACAGGTAAGTTATAATATGGGATGGAAAATGTAAACTATCTAAGCTCCCTGCTGTGCTGTGGAAAAACATCGTGAGGAAACCTGCATGCATACCTGAGAATTTTCTCAATTCTCTAAGTGTGTGTAGTCTGCCAATCCGCATTGGGCCAGCGTGGTGGACTATTGGCCTAACTCCTCTCATTCTGAGAGGAGACTTGATGATGAAAAGATTGAAACCATCTCTTTCTACACAACTACACCGAGATTCAGGTCACATCGAAATTCGTGTTATCAAGGTTCACAAATATCGCCGTCAGTATCTAAATGTGAACATATTTAGTGAAAAGAAATAATGCAACCAGCGAAATAAGGCGTGCTTAGAGAAACTTTGCTTACGTACATGCATTTAGAGCGCACCAGTATGTTTCAATTCCACATATTCATTGTAGCAATACAATGAATCTGTGGAATATTTCTATGCCGACCAGTGTTATTAGTAATAATTCAATCGATACCTTCTAACCATGGAGCCCTGTGTCGATACGGCATTGCCGTATCGACATAGGGCATAGAAATATTCCACAGATTCATTGTAGCAATACAATGAATCTGTGGAATATTTCTATGCCGACCAGTGTTATTAGTAATAATTCAATCGATACCTTCTAACCATGGAGCCCTGTGTCGATACGGCATTGCCTACCACAGGGCTCTATGGTTCCAGGGGCGGATTTACAAATCTGCTGGTAAATCCGCCACTGCAGAGCTCTCTATCGCTGTTTCTACTTTGTTTCAGGACCTTAATTATAATTTTGTCGGTTGGATGGATTGGAACCTATGTTTGGATACACAAGGAGGTCCAAACTGGGCGGGGAACTATGTCGATGCTGCTATCATTGTGGACAAAAGCAAACAGGAGTTCATCAAACAGCCGATGTTCTACGCTATGGGCCATTTCTCAAAATTCATTCCACGTGGATCCATGAGAATTCAAGCGAACGAAACTAGTTATTGTCCCCCTTCGTCAAATTTATACAAAACCGCCTTCATTACTCCTAAAAACACTATTGTCGTTAATTTGTACAATGAGTGAGTATAAATACGTCTCTTAACACGTACCTACACTGGCTACTGGGCTCATAATAATTTTAAATTTACTTTAAAACCAGTGGCGTAGCGTGCCTCGGAGGGGGCCCTGTATCAAAATTAGTTGGGGCCCCAAATTAAGGGTAAAGACTTCACAAAAGAAACAAATATGCTCGCTTAAAGTAAATATTTCAGTAACATAACCTATGTAGGATGTTTCCAACTTTACCAGGGAAAAAAATGTGATTGTGGATTACCTACATTTTACTATTTTTTGCTTTTACATTAGGCCCTGTAGTCTGGGGCCCAATATCTTTGACACAGCTGATACAGCAGTAGCTACACCCCTGTTTATAACACATTTGCTCGTAAAGAATTGCTTGTTTCACCAATTTCAATATCGTAATGTATCTCATTACTCTCTCACACATATGCCGTAATGTAAAGTAAAATGCACATGTGCCGTAATTTAATAGAAAACCTTTGTAATCCGTCTTAAAACGAACGGTACTTTTTTAAATCTTGGCAAAGAGATTTTATGTCACAAAAGTGCTCAACATTTTATGAATAAAATTAACTTTGTGAGATAAAATATAATAAAAAGCCATTTGATTCTTTAATTTTAATAATTTACACTTTTCATCATCATTCAAGTCTTGGGACTTGTGGGGTGGTAAGATAACTTTGTATGGGAACTGCGAATGTGTTATAATCACGTATCAGGAATTTTCTCATGTTTTATTATGAAATATATTATTATATAAAAATTTTAATAAAAAAAATTCAACCGACTTCCAACTCAAAAATTAACCTAAACTAAAAAGCAAAAAATAACATCTTACCTATGTGCTACCTTCTGAACAGTTTGAAGGCGGTGCCAAGCCAGTGATGTTTTAATTTAAGCCGTTTAAATTACAAAATTTCTGTGGTTCTTTCAGAAACGGCTTTAATTAAAACATGACACTGGATTGGCACCGCCTTCAAACTGATCAGAAGGTAGCACATAGGTAAGATGTTATTTTTTGCTTTTTAGTTTAGGTTAATTTTTGAGTTGGAAGTCGGTTGAATTTTTTTTATTAAAATTTTTATTTCTTAATTTTTAGTGTTAGCACACCTACTGAGTGTGAAAAAAAATTAATAAGCAATTAGTTGAAACGTTATTTTCTTATGATAAGTATCTAAGTCCTACAATCCTAATTTTAAAAATACTACCTTAACTCATTTACAAAATTTCACTCCCACTTTATCCACACGTAATATGAATATTCAGAAAAACGTGAAAGGTCTGTCCTCCGTTCATCACCAGACCCCCTATGCAGTGACAATCCATATGGTTGGCAAGTTCTCATCAATATAAAATTTATCAAGTCCAAACACAAGGTAGCTACTGTGAACCGTCGAGGAGTTCCCTTAACTCTTCTTCATCTTCGTCACCAGACCCCTAATACAGTCACAACCTATCCAGGTGGAAAGTTCTCATCAATACAAAATTATCAAGTCAAAACACAAGGTAGCTACTGTGAACCGTCGAGAAGTTCTCTTAACTATCCTTCGTCTTCATCACCAGACACCTAATACAGTCACAACCCATCTAGGTGGAAAGTTCTCATCAATACAAATTTATCAAGTCCAAACACAAGGTAGCTACTGTGAACCGTTGAGGAGTTCTCTTAACTGTCTTTCGTCTTCATCATCAGACCCTTAATACAGTCACAACCCATCTAGGTGGAAAGTTCTCATCAATACAATTTAATCAAGCCCAAACAAAAGGTACCTGTTGTAAATCGTTGACGAGTTCCATCGTCTGTGTTTCGGCTCCATCATCAGACCAACTCCAGACCTTCATAAAATTGTAATGGTTTAAAATACTTTATGGAAACACTAACAAACGCACTAGCCGTCCCTACGATTTTCGAAAATTCCCCTCGATTTCTCCAGGATGCCATCATCAGATCCTGACAAGAAAAAAATGGGACCACCCTGGAATCAAATCCTTCAAAACAAAAAAAGAATTTTCAAAATCGGTCCACAAATGACGGAATTATCGCTGGACATACATAAAAAAAAAAAAAAAAAAAAAAAAACATACATACAGCCGAACGTAGAACCTCCTCCTTTTTGGAAGTCGGTTAAAAAGAGTAATCATTGAGTTTCTTGCCGATTCTTCTCAGAAGATTTTACCTTCCAAACCGGTGGCAGAGTCTCTGCAAATTAAGTGGCTGTGAAAAATACAAATTAACAAAAGTTAACGTTGCTTATACCACAAACATTCTCAAGTGAAATTTAAAAATTGGGTACTTCCCATTACAGAAAAAAAATCCAAAGCCAATCCAAAAATCCATTTATATAACTAGATGAACATTCAAATTGCAGCATATTAATTGTTTTTTATTTATTCACAGCGATAGAGCCCGAACAATTAACCTGCAAATTGAAAACCAGCAAGCAACGGTACATTTGGAAGCCGACTCTATTACCACCGTGGAATTTCTTCAAACACAAAATTGTAATTTAAATAAAAAAAACTAGTCCACATTATCCACCACCACCATGATGGCATACGAGTTCCTTTTACATAATTATAGGTTAGCACTATGTTAGTATTTTTGTAAATTTTATCAAGGGGAGGGGATTACTAAGCGTAAACGAAGTCGCGGGCTTCCAATATAATACGTACAGCTCGTGCCGATTAACTTGGCACTCGGCTCGAATGATGTTTGTACTATGTTTGTATGGTTATGTTTGGTAGCCAAGTGTCAAGTTATAGCTACCAACTGTTTTAATTACATATTTATATTTTTATTTTAAGTATTAATATTACCTAATATTAAGGTACTAATTATAGACAAATATAATTCCAGTTAAGGCCAGCCGCATACATTCGTTTTCCGAATACGTTTTCCGAACACAGAAAACAGATTGCATTGCATGTAATCAGTATAAAATACATGAAATGAATACACATTTTTTCCGAACGGACTAAATTCCGCGCTCGCTCGCATTCGTACGTAACGAATGCAAGCCCTTGCGACATACATTCCGAATGAAGAAAAACGTAAAGTCTGCGGTAGTCTCACGAAATTCCAAATCGATATTACGCATTAGGAAAACGAATACGGAAAATGAATGTATGTATGTGGCCGGCCTTACAGTTTGATCTTATCGAATGTCACTGTGATCGAATAAAGAAATTATAATGAAGACATCCGATTTTTTCGACAATTCAAATCTTGCTATATTTTAAGGATAAAGTTAACTTTCAGACGATCAAGACATCGTCGACATTAATGTACCAATTTTAATGAATATAATAGAACTTGAAAATTATAATTTAAAAGTTTTATTTTTAACACATTTCTAATCCTTATTTATACAATTCTTTGAACACGATTTGTACAAAACGTGGAATGTGTGAAAGTGCCTTGCCTTATCAGCCGATAGGCGTCCACTGCTGGACCTAGGCCTGTTGCACGGACCTCCAAGCATAACGGTCTCGAGCCGCCAGAATCCCTGCAACCCGCTTGATATCGTCGTTCCACCTAGTGGGGGGTCGACCGACACTGCCGGTGCGGGGTCGCCATTCCAGCACCTTGAGACCCTAACGTCTATCGGCTCTTCGAACTATGTGATGTAATTAAAGTGATGTAATTTGAAACAAATTGAAAGGAGATCTGAGAATATGGTAAATGATGCTCTGCAAGCCTTAGGTATACTTTATGCTAGCTGGATAGATTAATTTATGGATCTACTAAACCTACTAGCGTAGCTACCTAGGGGGTAGGCGGTGCAATGCTCCGGGGTCCTCAAGCTTAGGGGGCCTTACCAGAAAATCTCAATCGAACTTAACGTTCCAAAATATGCAAATTTAAATCAAGATTTTTTTGAGTAATAGTTAAAAAATATTGCTGTATCAGGAGTAAGTAGGCTAATGTCACAAAATTTTTACACTGGTCTGTAAAGAGGTTCAATTTTATTTGATTTGAGTACCACTCATATTGATGTTCTTTACGTCAGTAAATCATGTCAAATCTATAGATATCGGCTAGTCATTGTATAGCGCGAAATATTTTAAGTTTACTGTTAATATAGTAGTGGGGCCCCATTTTTTATTTGCACCAGGGCCCTTGGTAACCTAGCTGCGACACTGACTCAACCGATTTTGAAAATTCATTTACTATTAGAAAGCCATGTCATTTGTGAGTGTCAGGCTATATTTCATCCCCGTATTCCTACTAGAATAGGAATCACGTTAGTAAATCTGCGAGGTTCTGCAACTACATATAAAAATGGTAACTATGATGAACGCCTGATACAATTTTATCGCAATCCGACAATTTGAGACTATAATTCTGAAGATATGAACAAAAGCCGGAACAGTCTGAAGGGTCGATCTGAAATTTCTCTGGCTTAATAGTGGTATAGGAATATTAGAAACACACAGAGTTGTGAAGTTATTTTTTTTGAAAAATAAACTTATATGAATAATTTTTTAATAATTTTTTTTTGTTTTTATCTGTCTATCCGTATTTTCGTTCATCACGTTGAAATTACTAAATGAATTCAAATGCAACTCATCAAAAAATTAAAAAATCGCACGATTTGAGACTATAAGGTAATAATATTTTATGTCGGGAAAATTAAATCAGTGGCGGATGAAACGTGGTATGGACAGTCTTTTATTTAAGTCACGTTTCTAAAAATTGGTATGTGTACTACTAGAAAAATACTAAAAATAATGTCATTTAACCTTCTTCAAAATTCTATCCTTAAAAGGCTTGAAGTTTCTTTTTAATGAAAATTGTTCATATTTTGCTATGTTGAGTACCTACCCTCACAAAGTCATAAGTGTAAGTTTTGCATAAGTACGACAGTGTTGTACAGAGGATGCGATATAGTAGGTATACTTAATTATAGTATGTTTTAACGTAATCTTACGTAGTATTTTGTGTAGGTACTATAAAATTATTATCAGCTCGTGCTATATAGTAAGTAATGAATAAACGGTCTACGCAATAAATTTTTATTATTGTTTTTATTTAATTACTCAATAAGGCAAACAAATCTATACTTCTATACTAATATTATAAAGAGGTAAAGTTTGTAAGTTTCTAACATTCTTTAAATGGGGTAATCCTCGGAACTACTGGTCCGATTTCAAAAATTCTTTCACCAGTAGAATGCTACATTATCGGGGAGTGCTATATTTTATATTGGTATCATAATATGATACCAATATAAAATATAGCCTATAGCATTTATTATATATTAGCCGAGTTAACACAGTTTTTGTCATAAAGGTCGGATCGAAAATCCTCTTAAGCAGACTTATTCGCATGCGCTGCCTTAACCATTGTGTAAAATTGAAATTAATGTATGGAGGCTGGAAATGGTGGTTCGGAAACAAATATAACTCTAGACAAAATTCAGTTTAGATTTTTTTTTAATATTAAAGACTATTTATATAATATAAAGTATTTAAAATCAATTTTCATTATATTTTTTTAATCATTACCTATTTTTTTTAATTCCGTCACTGTTATGTTACACAGATTAGTTATCCCGCCAATTTACGACTTTTTAAATTTTATTTAGGGAACTCAACATGTTATTGTTGCTGCTTATTCCGATTAAGAAGTTTGCGCTAAGTTTACACTGGCTGTTTAGAATATCACATGGCCGTGGCATGTTTTTTATAATTGCTTTATTTTTTACATAAAACTTTTCCTCAAGAACTTCATTGACATCTGAACAGACTGTATGGTTAACGATCTTTGCCTGTCCCCGAATTTAGTTGGGGACAAATTAAAAAAAAAAACATATAACTCTTCACAGCTGATGACAGCAGTTCTAATTTTAAAGTTCATTCTGGCCCTTAGTAATTTGTATGAGTTATTCCCTCCCTATGGAGGGAAGCAGCATTTTCCACCCAATACTCAGATCAAAACAACACTACTTTCCGAGTATGAGAAATAAAAAAATAATTTACACTACATGTAAAGTGAGGGTGGTGGGATACCCTTTTCCAATAGGGTGGGGGATTGCAATCGGTAATTTTGTGCATTATAAGGGTTTAAAGTGCTAATTTAATATACGGATCCCTACACTGCGCGTGGCTCGATACGCACCTGATCGTTTATTTTTCTTATGTTTCAGTATACCTTATTAGGAATAATTATATTAAAGCGATATCCTATTTATTTTTACGGTCTAATT
Organism: Bicyclus anynana; assembly: GCF_947172395.1. NCBI lineage: Eukaryota > Metazoa > Arthropoda > Insecta > Lepidoptera > Nymphalidae > Bicyclus > Bicyclus anynana. Next base: position 9,000,308 of record NC_069090.1, read on the forward strand.
TGATGTGGTCTAATTGATATTAAATAACCACGAGGCCATGCACTTATGGATTTTCCAAACTATATTTATATATTTTACGGAAATATAAAACAATTAACGTGTAATTTAGTTATTAATTTATATTTATAACCTACAAATATTTATATTTATAACCTTATTAAATTTTATAGTATTTTTCCGTTTTAATTGAGTAAGTAATTTTAATGCATTTTGCAGGAGTTGAAATTAATCAATTAAGAAAACAAATTATCTAATTATACAACTGCATATATTATAATTAATTGTAATTTGGCTTACTGACACGTGCGACGAATAACACAGTACGTATTACATACGTTTTTATAGGTTAAACTGAGTTTTAGACAATGTATTCTGTGGTTTTAGTACTTGTACATACCTATGTTTTTTGTGGTTTCAGTACAACTTTGCAGAAGAGAGCGTGAAATATTTAAATTTTTTTAAAGATTTCTCTTAGGTCTTAATGCTAACTAAACTTGAAAATTTTAATCAAGAGAAAAGCGTATAAGTTTATCATAATAATTATGATTATATTTTTATAGGTAGGTAGGAGTATATCTATATCTAATAAATAAATAAATATACTTAACAATGCACACATCATTATCTATCCCAAAGTAAGCGTACATAGTAGTGAGCGTAGCCTGTGTTATTGGTACTGACATAGCTGATTTTATGTCCTAGACAATTATATAACGTATAAAATACATTTTAGACGTATTTATACAGATACTTTTATTTCCAGACCCTGGAAAACACCTATGCTCATCACACGAATATTTTCCACTACTGGGAATCGAACCCACGACCGTGGATGCAGAAAGCAGGGACACTACGTCACGCGGCCGTCAAATTAAATGATGATGTTTTTGTGAATTACCTACATTAATCACATACAATACGAGTATTGTAAGCTATTATGTACGTCTATTCTATAATAAATTAAAGATAAAGAGGTAAAGTTTGTGGTATTGTAGAGGGTAACTCCCGATCTACTAAACCGATTTTGAAAATTCTTGACCACTAGTAAGCCACGATATTTGCAAATGTCATAGGCTATATTTTATCCACGTGTTTTCACCGGTACATGAACTTCGCGTGTAAAACCGCGGGGCGTCGGCTAGTAATCTATACTTATAATAAATCTGTAGAGAGGTCAATTCTGTACATGAAATAGATTTCCAAAATAACTATCAGGGGGTGATTAGTGATCGATACTGATTCTTTATAGAAACAAAAACTACTGGACGGATTTTAACGAAACTTGGTACAATTATTCTACATACTCCTGGGCAGGTTATAGTATACTTTTCATTACGCTACGATCAATAGGAGCAGAGCAGTGAAGAGAAATGTTGAGAAAACGGGAGAAGTTACTCAATTTTTTAAGCTTCCTTAAAAACTGACTGGTTGACTCACAATAACACGTGTAACTCCCGATAGCTTAGCAGTTCGGAGCTTTCTAATTATATTTGTCTACTTTTATGTTTATAACACTCATCACTCATCCCTTATAAGAAAGTTAACATTATTACCTATTCAATAAAAAAAGAATCATAAAAATCGGTAAAGAAACACCAAAGTTATACAAGAAATACGCTGAGCCATCGTGCGTGAATACTAATTCATGCTAAATGGATTATTTTTGTGTAACGGTTTACCGCGCTCGACGCGACTTGCAGTGGGAGGAATAAATAAAGAAGTGCAGCTTTAATGAGTAGGGTAGGGGTAGGATAGGGGTAGTTGAACGTTTACAACGACTTTCACGCGGACGAAGTCGCGGGCGTCCGCTAGTATTTAAAATAAAATTTTAATAAAAAAATACAACCGACTTTAAACTCCCAAAAATGTTTCTACTAAACTAAAAAGCGAAAAATAACATCGTATTGGAAACCAACTGGAAAGCATAGCCTTTCAAACAAAAAAAGAATTTTTCAAATCGGTTCAGGCGTCTTTGAGTAATAATCGGTGAACATACATTAAAAAAAAAGATTTCGACGAATTGAGAACCTCTTCTTTTTTGAAGTCGGTTAAAAATAGAACACCTAAATAGGCCCTAGATTTAAAGTTCTCCAATGAGCTACCCTCTGTTACAAAAAGTTTATTACTACAGTTGGTTTCATGATTGTGCTGGGTGACAATTCGTTTCACTCTTGAAAATTTGCCGCGATTCACGGTAATAAATCTGAAAAACACAAGTAGTGCAATCTGAAAAATACAAGTAGTGAATTCCAGTTACTACATGACTGAATTTTTGTATTGTTGTGCACGGAACCCTAAAGATCGAGTAGCTGCGCATAGGAAGAGACTTCCGAGAAACTTCCCATTAGAGTAATCAACGCTTGTTATTGTTTCACGGCTATTGGTCGATACAGCACTTGAGCAATGAACACTCCACTCATTCGACGGGCAAAGTTTGCATGAGTGATACATATGCATAGCATGGTTCAATAATGAAGTTTTTTATATTTATGTTTATAGTTTCGTATACGAAACCTTTGTGGGCGGGTAAGTGATTAATAGTTATTGTGAATACTTACCAACTATTCATATACTGGTAATGTTTTACGTTATATTAGTTGTCTATACGCATAGATTAGCGTATGATAACAACATTGTGAATTGTTTATCATCCATCTTTATAAATTGACATTGACACTTGACAAATACTGAAGTAGATACTTAAAGCTCGTTACTACGGATAGAAAATTTCATGTTTAGATCGTTTTACAAAACTTAACATGGAAACCCATAGATTTACGAGTCGGTACAAGTGTACTTATAATTCTATGGGGAAACCTTTTCTGTTAATGAAATTTCGAAATTCTTAATTGAATTTGGAGTATATATATAACATGATACGGTTTTAAATAATTTAACATAAAATGTGGTTTAACATAAAATCAATGAAAAATATGATATAAATACTTATTGGAAATCGAAATACAGACTTTACTTTACGTACCTATGTATATTGTGTTGTTACTTTACGTGTTGCATCATGGTTAGGCAATTAAATATGTATTTTGTAGAGTAATAAATAAAATAAAGTGATTCTTGAGACGGCGCGTATTGTGAGGAGGTTCCTCACTCTGGAGCCTTGACCACCGGTTGCTTGGGCACTCAAATGTCTTGCAGCGGGAGAATAAGTTATTTTTTATATGTTTTTAATAGTGCTTTGTATATTTTGTATGTATAACATTGTTTAAAATTTTAAAAATAAGGAGAAATAAATAAATGTGAGTAAAAATAAATAAATAAACCTATTAATTTTTATAAATTACTTAACCTAACCAACCTATAACATTATGGTTTCTTAGACCACATCTACATTTAACTTAGTTAGTTAGTAGTACTTAGTTTTTAGTGAAATGAAGTTTATTTAAAACTATCAAAACCTCGCATTTTCATCCGCTTAGTTCCCATTACGGAATAGGAATACGGAACTAATAATATATTCGTTCGTCGTTCATGCAAAAATAAAAAAAACTTTATTCTTTATAATATTAGTTTAGATAAAAAAATATGGTTTCATTTACAATAGTGTAATTTCTATGCACTTGAAGAAGGTAGATGAATGAAGGTCGTATGCCCTGAGCAGAACAAATTTTTCAATAGTACTTAGTCCAGTCGTTTTACGTTTTATCTGTGGAAAAGTTACTAGTGAGCTGAATTTTTGTATGTACACCTTTATTACGGTGTTAATATAAAAATGTGAAAAATCGACATCGATATCGTGCCAGCTAAAAAACATACATAGGTCAAAAGGTTTCAATATCGATGTCGATTTTTCAAATCTTCACAATAACACCGTAATAAAGATGGTATAAAAATTCAGCTCACTAGGAATTTTTCCCCAGATTGGGCTTTAAAATGCCCAAAAAATCATTTATCAAGCCGATGGACGTCCACAGCTCGACACCACGGCTTCCAAACCTATAGCCTTCCTCGTTTAATGGACTATCTAACACTGAAAGAATTTTTCAAATCGGACTAGTAGTTCCTGAGATTAGCGCGTCCAATCAAACAAACAAACAAACTCTTCAGCTTTATAATATTAGTATAGATTGATCGCACTGGAAGAGAATATTGATGAATTGATCGAGAGTGTTATTAATAATTTCATGACTATCGGGGGTTTTTTCCAAATTTTCAATTTTATGTTATTCCTTATAGACAAGCCATGTGCTGCGAGGCAGATAGAAGACGAGTCAGTGGTGTGTGTATGCAACTCGAGCTACTGCGATGACATCATCAGGGAGCACCCTGCGGACGGCACATATGTCGTGTACACATCCTCAAAGGTTTGCATACATTTACATCCATCCTCATTACCAGACTACCGTCATCGTAAAGGTTTGCATACATTTACATCCTCTTCTACTAGACTAGACTATCGTCATCGTTATAAGCATATTTTAAAGGCCCACTATAGGGTCAGACCCAATGATAATTTTATACTATAGATCCTCGTAGGTACCTACAAAATCATCGCAAAAAGTGATCCGAATTTAGCGACTCCACTGAGCGCAGACATGCACAATTTAGTCTTTAATTATATATTTATTTTATTTATTTATTTATTAAGTTTGCTAGCGACTTTTACATATTTTTACACATACAAAAAAAATTAACTTATGAACTAACATGCTTAGCGTATGCAAAATCGTATTAAAGCAAACATTGCTTGCAAAACCACTTTCATCTAATAATGTATATTTTACAACTTAATTATAAATATTAGCGGACCCCTGCGACTTCGTCCGCGTGGAATTCAGTTTTTCACAAATCCCGCGGGTACCATGGATTTTTCCAGGATGAAAAGTAACCTATGTGTTAATTCAGAGTAAAATCTATTTCCATTCCAAATTTCAGCCAAATCGCTTCAGTAGCCGCAGCGTAAAAGAGGAACAAACATACTTACACACTTTCACACTTACACACAAACTTTCGCCTTTATAATATTAGTGTGATTTATCTGTATATAGTTTTTGCACTTCCTGAACACACAACTCGACATTGTAGACGATATTTAGGTGTTCGTTGTTTAATATGCGACCAAATGAAATTAAGTAAATTTTCCACATTTGTCCGCCTCAGTTTTGATGCGCTAGTGCCTCATCTCCATCTCTAGATATAAACTATCATTGGTCAAACCTCCTTCCTAACACCATCTAGGCGTTCGAAAAATATACAAATTACGAAATTACAGAATCAATTTCTTAGAAGAAGAGATTCATATTTTATAGTCCTGGACTAGTCTGGACTCGAAGCTATGACCTCGTGCTCCGAAACCGCAAGAACCAACATGGCAGATAAAGACAAGGTTTTTCATTCTAATGCTTTAAAGGGGAAATATTTCTATATTTCCGCAGTCTCTGTCAAACATAGCGATAACCCGAAATCCGAATATCTACGTTATCGCGCAGCGTGCCACATTTGCGAATATTTAAGTACTTTACACAAAGAAAGGTTAGTTATGTAGGTTATACATATTTACACTAAAAATATAAAAAAAATAATACTACAGACTAGCGGATGCTCGCGACTTTGTCCACGTGGAAATCGATGTAAACTTTCAATGCCTGTTTTATTCTCCTATTTATATTTTCGCATGTTTTATAATAAATATACCTATATACATATAAACAATAAATTATAAATAATCCAAGATATTTACAAAAATATAACCTTTCATTAAAAATTCATTTTTAAAAAAGCTTTAACCGTTTTTACCTTTAGGGGTAGAATTTTGAAAAATCTTGAATTAAATTATTTTTATTATTTTTGTGGTAGTACCTACACCACCTAACACATAACAATTTTTATAATTAATGTAACTTGAAAACTGAAGGACTTTCCATACAAATTGTCAACCCCTATTTCACCCCTACTGATTTAATTTTATAGCAACATAAAGTTTCCTATTAGGTAATATCTAATAATTCTTCGTATTATAGTTCAAAATTCAAATCGTGTCAAGCTTTATTTCAGTTCAATTAGCAGTTCAGCCGGGTCAACATAAAATACGGACAGACAAAAAATAAAAAAATACATTTTTGGCTTCAGTATCGATTAGGTATACCTATAATGCCCTCTAACTAGAATTTTAAAAATATCTTTAATGTACAGATTTTGACCTGTTACAGTTAGGTATTATAGGTATAGTAGATTATGGCACATAGCGCGTCGAAACTGAGGCGAACAAAGTCACCCAATTAGCGCAGTTTCATTTAATCGCATTGTAAACACCGAAAGTACTTGAGCACAATAATACCTTAAATATTGTCTACAATGCCGAGTTATGTAGGTATTCAGGATGTGTAAAAAATATACAAAAAATTGTGCATCTGTCCGCCCATTGTTTAGAACATATTTTGCGGTGATTTGATATCTAATAGTATAAAATTGCCATAAGTAATTTAAATCAAACAACTTAAATTCTAAAATATGATGAAAACAAAAAAACACAATACGCTTATCGGCACAAACTCGCCCCCTATGCCCAATATTGGACATCCGACATCTTGATTACACTCGTAACTAGCGGACGCCCGCGACTTCGTCCGTATGGAATTTAGTTTTTCACAAATCCCTCGGGAACCATGGATTTTCCGGGATTAAAAATAGCCTACGTGTTAATCCATGCTATAATATATCCCAATACCAAATTTCAGCTAATTCGGTTCAGTAGTCGAGGCGTGAACGAGTAACAAACATTCATATCATCAAAGTCAACAGTTTTCGCAAATCTTGGGAAACCGGGATTTTTTCGGGATAAAAAGTGGCCTATGTGTTAATCCAGAGTAAAATCTATTTCCATTCCAAATTTCAGCCAAATCGCTTCAGTAGTAGCGGCGAGTAACAAACATCCAAACAAACATCCAAACATGCATACAAACTTTGGCGTTTAGTAGGATTAGTAGGATAGGCTCTCAAGTCGACATTTACAATGTCAAGCCAATTCCTTTCTTTGCCCAAAGCACACAAATTCGAATATAAACATCCGTCATTAATGTTTTGGTGACATCCGCATGAAAATCCGTTCAGTAGTTTTGGAGTTTATCGCGAACACATAGACAGTCTCAGTGGATTTATAGCATGTACCTTTTTGTGTACTTTGTTTTATAATAAGGGCCTTTTTTATACATATTTACAAGTTAGTTAGATTACAATCTCACCTATTGGTAAGTCATGATGCAATCTAAGATGGAAGCGGGCTAACTTGTCAGGAGGAAGATGAAAATCCACACTCCTTTCGGTTTCTACACGACATAGTTGTTTTGTAATGTTAATTATCTACTTTACTTTACTACTTAATCAACCAAATTATTTTCCGGGTTTTTAGAGTGGTCTACGTTTTCAAAAACGTATAAGCCAATGGAGTGATGGCGAACTTAGCCGTAAGTACCTACCGATTAATTTAATTTGTCATTATACCTACTTTAACTAATTTGTTATTTTGTTGTTGTAAACTAATTTGTAGTTGTAAACAAAGTTCATAGAGTTTGTATAACAAACATTTATTACAACTATAAAAAAAATACAACCGACTTCAAAACCTAAAAACGTACCCACTAAACTAAAAAGCGAAAAATAACATCATAATATGTTCTACCTGCTGATCAGTATGAAGGCGGTGCTAAGCCGGTGATGTATTGGGACCAACTGGGGAATTTCAATGGGGAATTTCAAACAAAAAAAGAATTTTTGAAATCGGTCCAGGCGTTTATGAGTAATCGGTGTACATACATAAAAAAAAATACCGACCGAATTGAGAACCTGCTCCTTTTTGAAGTCGATTAAAAAACTTGTAACAATAAATTACCTGAGTAACTCGTGATTTTGAGCCCTAATATACATATTTCTAAGAAGGCTCAAAGTTACGGGAATATTAATCATATTTAAGTGATACGGCAATTAATATTCTTTTAAAAAATATATAGAATATATTTTCACTTTTTTTTGAGACAGGCAGACTCACCCTGGAATTGGACCCAACAAAACAATACCAAACTATTGAGGGATTCGGTGGATCAGTAACAGACTCAGCTGCGATTAACTGGAAAAGTCTTCTTCCAGTGCTACAGGATTCTTTGATAGAGTAAGTGATCCTAATCTCTGATCCCTTTGCGAGAACAGTATCTCAATCTTAAAAAAAAAAAAAAAAAAAAACTATAAAAAAAAAATAGTGAGCTATTGTAGTGTCAGATACTGCACTCTTCACCACACTCTGCACTGCTTCAACCATATTAATTATTGAAGATGAATGCTAAAGTAGTTGAAGAATCAAAAATACTCTTGGCTTTGGTTTGGCACAACCTTGAAAAAGGGAGCAGCTGATTTTCAGCTGCTACCTTGATACCAAAATTTTGCAATGCCACATATAAAAAACTAGCCGAAGGGCTCTTATCTAGACAGGCAGCTTAGTCCGGAAAGTTATGGTGATGGACCACAATGTAAAATTGGTGCTTTACATTGTGGCCCATCATTCCGCGACTACTAATTCCCCGACGAATGAGATGAGGTAAATCTTATAATAAGGTATATGATAATACCTTATCAAATTAGTTATAATGCATTATTTGCGAAAATGTCTAATAACATTATATTGGTTCTAACCCAAATAAGCATAATATTCGTCACATTTAATTTTAAAAAAAATTGCCATTTATATCTTTTGCTTATGAGATATTTTTAAAATTAGTCCGAAGAAGGTCCCCGATATCTGATGTCATCCGGACGTGGCTTTGTAACTCACGATCTCGGGGACACTTGAATTTATACACTCAGGCCAAAGCACCCTTCCAGAACGACCTTCTAGGTTTAAGTCTCAGAGGACACGCCCTTAGAGAGTCGTTCCATCTCTTCTGCTCCTACTTTCGGATCCCATCCGGCAGTGCTTCTGCGGGGTCTTTGGCTTTTTATATATTCCCCAGCATAATATGAGTGTATGAATAGTAGGTTGCCACGAAGCTAATCAAATCTATCGTTCTGATGGGAACACGATTTCTTATATTATTCCGAGGATCTCTTTTTTTTTTTAAATTATTAATATTATCGCAGGTCTTACTTCGGGGAAAATGGCCTAGAATATAATATGGTGCGGACTCCTATTGGTGGTGCCGACTTCTCGATTCGTACCTACGCCTACAACGAGCTCCCATTGAATGACGCATCCCTTACCAATTTCACTTACACTCCAGAGGACATAATTTACAAAGTAAGAGTTTACACTACTGTTACACTAGAAAACTAATTAGTGACTGTTATAGGCTATATTTTTAATCGACTTCCAAAAAAGGAGGAGAGTCTATGTTCGGCTATATTCTTACGGGAACGTGAACTACGCAGGTGAAACCGCGGGGGGCTAGTATTATATTTCATATACTTGAATCCAATTTCCTTTATGAGTGTTTTTTGATTTTTTTTTCTTTACAAGTTAGTCCTTAACTACAATCTCACCTGATGGTAAATATCTAGTATTGCAATCTAAGATGGAAGCGGACTAACTTGTTAGGAGAAGGATGAAAATCTACACCCCTTTCGGTTTCTACACGCCATCGTACCGGAACGCTAAATCGCTAGACGGAACGTCTTTTCCGGTAGGGTGGTAACTAGCCACGGCCGAAGCCTCCCACCAGCCAGACCTGGACAAATTAAGAAAATCTCAATCTGCCCAGCCGGGGATCGAACCCAGGACCTCCGTTTTGTAAATCCACCGCGCATACCACTGCGCCACGGAGACCGTCGTCTCTGCCTGTAGGGTGGTAACTATCCACGACTGAAGCCTCCAGCCAGACCTGGACTAATTCAGAAAACCCCAATCGGCTCACCCGGTGATCGAACCTAAGACCTCCATCTTGTAAATCAAATCTGCTACGGAGGCCGTCAAAATTGGTTATTTAAAATTAGGTAATCCAACCACATGTTGGTTAACTGTTTACCGATATCAGGCACGGTAAGCTGCATACGGGACATCCCTTATCTCTGTTGACATTTCTTGCTCGAAGAGACCGTTTATAGTGAGCTTACTATAGCCTAATTAATACTCGTAGTTCTTGCATTAAAACCATAAACTGTTCGTCAGAATTCGACAAACGACGATAATAGATAATACCTAATCAGGTTAGTTATTTAGGTTAACAGGTTAGTTAACCTAAATCGTGCATTTTCATGAGCTATTATTGTGGGTTAAATTAATAGCTCATAAAAGTAGTAGTAGAAAAATGTAAGTTACCTTAACCACAGTAAAATATTCTGTGCCTTTTAACGGCTTAGAACAATGCGCAGCAGCTATAAAGCTAGGCACTCACCATCCGATAAGCCCACATTGCCTGCAACGCTAACAGCTTTACAGTCGATAAAATTGATTGTGTGTTGGTCGCGATGTGCATGAGTCATGCACAATGTACATCGCTAACGGCACCTCGTTAAACGGCTTGACAGCCGATAAAATTAATCGTGTGTTGGATCAGTTTTATTGACTGTTAAGCCGTTCGCGTTGCAGGCATGTGAGCTTACTTGATCGTTAGTAGCTGACATAAGAACAAATAACTCCTAGTTCTCCTCGTTAGTTCATTATCATAATGCGGTTTCGCATAATGAGGTTTTTGATTCAAACATTGAGTTTAAGAAATTCTCATTACCAACTCCGTGCCTCGAAGAGCACGTTAAGTCGTTGATCCCAGTCTTTACGTATATACAGAGTGTCCCGTAATTAATAAATAAAACGCAAATAGTACACCACGTTTTAATAAATACAAATATTTAAGCGTACTATATTTTTTATAGCTAAATCTGAAAAATACTATATTTTTCTGAATAAATGTTGGCAACCCTAGGCTTAACCTTTATATGGCCTGTTAAATGAACTGATGATGATTACATGAACATTGCAGATTCCGATGTTCAGATCGATCATGAATGTGGCAAAGACACCGGTCCACACAGTCGCTACGACTTGGTCACCGCCCGTGTGGATGAAGACTAACAACAACTATTCAGGCTTCAGTCAACTGAAACCTGAGTACTACCAGACCTACGCTAACTACCATTTAAAGTAAGACATCATTTAAAGTATATTCAATACTTTTTTTTATTCAAAAAATATACAGTAACCTTAAGATGTCTTAATAAATATACAAATCATGCATGGTTGCATTTCCACGTTGGACAGCCAGGATAATCCTTTGCGTAAAAAATGAGCTAGCCCTTATGTCACCAATCGAGACCACTTACCGCGGTGAAATAATCCTACTAATATTATAAACGCGAATTTGAGCTTCAATAGCTCAACGGTAAGAGCGGTCGGATTCATCACCGAGGGGTGGTAGTTCGATCCCTGCCCCGTTAGTCTATTGTCGTACCTACTCCTTATACAGTCTTACCCGACTAGTTGGAGGGAATTGGGAATATTGGTATTTTTTTTAAAGATATGGCAAATATTCTTTAAAAAAATGGTTTACGTTTGACTGGCTAGTGGTGCATTGGGCGGGGGGCTTCAAGCTCAGGGGGCCCTCGAATCTTTACCAGAAAATCTCGTTAGATCGAATTGAACTTTCAAAGATAGATGATAAATATGACAGGTTGTAACCCGCCTTTAATCATGGCAACTAAAGTAGACTTTTTATTTCGTTTTATTACTCAATAACAATCATCAAGTGTTCATTGTAATTTATGTCGTTGCTGTTTCATATTTTCATTAGGTACCTGCGCGTACCAGCGTCCAAGCTGATGGCTCAACATTTTAAATATATTTGTATATTTATCATCTTTACTTGATAAAACCTAACCAGTTTTGATAGATAGTAGTGGGGCCTCATTTTTGCATCAGGGCCCTTGGTTACCTAGCTACGCCACTGGCTAGTAACTATGATATAGATCTTTATGATTTTCAGATTTATTGAATTGTACACATCAGCAGGCATTCCGATTTGGGCAATCACTACAACGAATGAACCAATTAACGGAATATTGGCACTTGCTCCATTCAATTCACTTGGATGGACCGTGAAAAACATGGTAGGTTTACAGAATGCTAATTATCTTCATAAAAAGATAAATTCTATACTAATAAAACAAAGAGGTTAAGTTTGTGGTATTGTAGGGCTAATCTCTGAATCTACTAAACCGATTTTGAAAATTCTTTTACCACAAGAAAGCCACGTTATTTGTGAGTGAGGAAAAACGATTATTACATAATCAACTCCTTTCAGACAGAAAATAGCGATTGTGACGAGGTTTTTTTAAAACAATATACCTACAACGAGTAATGTACTTAGTAGGCAAAATATAGGTAAGTATAATAAATATAAAGCTGGAGAGTTTGTTTGTTTGAACGTGCTATTCTCAAGAACTACTGGTCCGATTTGAAAAATTCTTTCAGTGTTAGATAGCCTAGATTTATCGAGGAAGGCTATAAGTTATACTTATATTATCCCCGTATTATTACGGAAACAGGAACCACGCGACCACCAAAAATTTTTTAATGATTTTGTTTCCTAATGAACATACTGATTGAAATTGCAGGGAAAATGGATCTCGGACAACCTCGGGCCAACAATACGTAACTCGATATTTCAGAGTGTGAAAATAATTACAGGCGACGACCAGAGAGTTACAGTGCCTTATTGGTTTAATATGGTACGTTTCATTTTACAATCATCATCATCATTATCATCTTCATCATCATCATTATCATTATTAACAACCCATAATCGTTTGTCGATTTGTATCTGAATTTTTTCTAGTTTCGATAAAAAGGATTTTACCCGGCGAAGAAAACAGGAAGGGGAATGATTTTGGCAGTCCATATGTATGTTATAGACTCTTTTTTTAATGTAGTCTGGTTTAGTTTTTATTAAACTTAATTTTTCATTTATTACTATTCCGTTTTCCAATCGGCCCTACAATATCCAGCCCTGTAATATCGAGTATCTACCTACATCTGATAAGAAACGAATTTTAAATAAATATATATTTTCAATTAAACAATATGATATATATTTTGTAATGTGCTCGTCAAGACCTTTTATTTTATACCAAACAAGTGACGATTATCTCGGTTTTTTTTGAGGTTAGAATCTGAGGCTTAAGTTCTGTCAAATATATTTTTTATAAAATAAACACTCTCGTGACATGGTGTTTGTGGTTACAGTCCTCCGGAATGGTTAGACAGATTTTAATGATTTTTTTATATATTTGTTAGTAGGTTCCGAGACTTGGTCGCTAACTATGGGCCTCATAAGAAGGCTCAGCGGGCGATGAAACGAGCTATGTTAGGAGTATCTCTGCGTGATCGAATCAGAAATGAGGAGATCCGCAGAAGAACCAAAGTCACCGACATAGCTCAACGAGTTGCGAAGCTGAAGTGGCAATGGGCGGGGCACATAGTGCGAAGAGCCGATGGATGTTGGGGTCCCAAATTGCTGGAATGGCGACCCCGCACTAGTAAGCGCAGTGTTGGCCGACCCCCCACCAGGTGGACTGACGACATCAAGCGAGTCGCAGGGATTCGCTGGATGCAGATGGCTCAGTATCGTGATGTTTGGAAGTCCCTACAAAAGGCCTATGTCCTGCAGTGGACGTCCATCGGCTGATATGATGATGATGATGATGATGATTCGTAAAGTATTTTAACGGTTCAACCCTTACCAGTTTCATATTAATTTATATCCCGCGACTTCCCGTGACTTCGCGACTGCGAATAATTTGTGTAAGCTTTTATCCCCATTTTATTTGTCATTACATTTTACATTTTAACAATAGTCGATGTACATATTACCACGAAGATAAATCAAAAACAATTCAGCATGTCAATAACACGAAAACATACATAGCCTAAATAAAAAGCGGAAAAATAACATCATTACTATGTATAATTAAGTCAGTAGGTTTAATTGAACACAATTGAAAATAATTGAAGGTCATCCTCATCAGTTCAACTTCACTAAATCTATACTAATATTATAAAGCTGAAGAGATTGTTTGTTTGTTTGCTTGAACGCGCTAATCTCAGGAACTAGTAAACTACTATAAAATTTGTACCCATTTTTAACACCATGCATAAAGGTGAACTTTTCGAACTTCTTGGTTTATTTATTTAACTTATAGTTTATATAGTAGATTGTTCTACAAGGGGCTAAAAAGACCCATTATATACGAGGTATTTTTAAGGCACGAGCCAGTAGGCGAGGACCGCTAAATATTACTTAACAAATTATTTCCGATGTCTTAATAAATATGGACGTAAAAACTGAAACAACTGTCCTAAAAATCAAATTCTTCTCGGAGCTCTTTTTGTATATATGCTTTACAAGTTAAAACATTTACTGATTCTTTTTATATTTTTTGAGTTATTAATTTTAAATTAAGAAAAATCGATATATTTTAAGAAGTTATTCAAAAATTATATTTTTGTCTATTTTGACAATTTTGATAATTTTGACAATATTTTTCACTTAAATAATTTTGGCATGTGTTCGCAATTATATTTATCAAATTATTCGCTAACACCCGAAAATGTATCCAAGTAGTTCGTTCTTCGGTTGCAACTCTTCATTCCCAATGATTTTACCATTTTGTATCTGACATGAGTCTTCAGCGATGCCTCTAAAATCTTCAAATTACTATTGATCTTTTAATATATTTTTTTTGTAATAATTATTTATTATTCAATGTACAGACACTCAGATTCTTCTTTTACTATATTAGGGATAAAATATAGAAACGTAAATTATTTATTATTTCCTCGCAAATAGTAGGTGCTGGAAGTAAGTAATAAATATACCTACTAAGTGTCGGTCAATAAAACAATTAACATAGCTAGTATTACTTCACCGTAAATTTCGTTATTTAAGGCCGGATAGTAATGAATTTACCTATTATGTTGTTACATACCTACAAAAGAAACGTTTTCACTACTCTTGCTCAAAAACACTGTCATATTACCACTCCACAGCGGGGCTAAACAAGCATTTCAGCCTCTAGGGGCTAAAGTAATTTTGTTTTTTTAATTTTTGTCTGTTACGAGTAGGTACTAGCCAAGTACTAGCCTACTATAAAACGGAGGAGGTTTTATTCGAAAATAGAATCATTATAGGTAAGGCCCTGATTGTTTTGAAAAATAAATAAAAAACTTTAAATTGGAATGAAATGCAGCGTTCTTGTCTGTAGAATGCGTTTATTTTTTTATTTAATTTTTATTGAGTTGCGAATAGAGCGAGATTTGAAGACATGGGACATCATTTACGGTGTAATACCTTTGCCTTTTTCTCATGTGAAAAAAATAAAATTAAAAAGCGAGAATTTAAAAAACAATTGGCGTGAACACACACTTAATTTTTTTCAGAAAATAATTGTAAATTTGTGACCGTAACTTACATATTTTTCAACAATAATTGTTATTGTTGTCTTTATCTAGTGAGAATGGTGATCCTAATTTGGAGATGGATGAAATTTTCAATCTGTTACCATCAAAGTCCAGACGAATTTACTTAAATACTTACCTACGAAAAATTTAATAAGTGAAGTTAACAACAACGAATGGATTCGCTTACGAAAGGAGTTTTTTAAACTATTATCTCACACAATTACCTCACATACTCATTATTCATCTTCACAGTAGTCGGAAATTATGTTACTTCATAATATATTCTTTCTAAAAAAACGTATCATCAAAATCGGACCATTCAATAAAAAGTTATGCTTGGTGTTACATTAAAATTAATGGGTAATCAATTAATGATCCCTTGTTTTCCTACTCTTAGGGTTGACGTTGTGTTTCCAAATTAATACAGAACTATTTTCGGAATAGTTCTGTATTAATTTGAAAACACAACTGTATTAATTCCATGAAAGGAAAAGAAGTATCAAAATCGGACTTCTCAGTACAAAGTTTAGTTTTACATTAAAATGAATGGGAAAACATCCCATAATCTTGTTTTCGTGCTCTTAGGGTTAAAAATGTTTCTTCAAATTTAAGTATATGGTTGAGAGCTGTTTCTGAGGACTTCCTGAAAATGCTTGTTTTATGTATTCTTTTACTTCATGAGTAGCAAGAGGCAATAATTTTAAACATAAACTTAGGGGATCCATTTTCAAATTTGTCGATACACGGGGACAAGATTTTTCTAACGACAGTTAATTGGGTTTGTCTTCTGTTTCAGTTGGTCACTTTTACTCCTGAAGCGTTAAATTACATAGATGGCCTTGGAGTGCACTATTACACAGACAAATTCGTTCCTCCTGCCGTATTCGAGACAGTGACTTTAACACATCCTGATAAATTTATTCTCGCAACTGAAGCGTGTGAAGGTAAGGTGCAAATACAACACAATGCATTGTACTACTCCAGTCAACCTGACTGAGCCGTAATAGCCCAGTGGATATGACCTCTGCCTCCGATTCCGGAGGGTGTGGGTTCGAATCCGGTCCGGGGCATGCACCTCCAACTTTTCAGTTGTGTGCATTTTAAGAAATTAAATATCACGTGTCTCAATCGGTGAAGGAAAACATCGTGAGGAAACCTGCATACCAGAGAATTATCTTAATTCTCTACGTGTGTGAAGTCTGCCAATGTATACGCATAATTTCAACCACTAGGGTAAGCACTATAGGTACGTACAAATTGTACAAAATAGAAAATTCCTTCTCCAACACAGGTTCGTAATAACTCCTCCTCAGGAAAGGCAGTGTATTTTTGCATCTAAAATGTTTGTCTGTTTGCTTATTCCAGAACCTTGCAAACATATAGGATTTTGCTACATATCTTCACAAGAACGAAAATGAAGTTACTTCTCAAGTAATTTTCATAGGTATAGGCATTCTGAGGACATAGCATCAGAGATAGTAGTTCTCGAATTCGCTACAAAGCATTGTTTTGTGCCAGAATTATGCTAAGTAATTAGCTTATAAACATTAGCATTTACCAACCAAGCATTACTTTCTCCGAAACACAGTCTCCTTTAAAAAGTACATGTTATTAACTCTTTTTAACCGACTTCCAAAAAGGAGGTTTTACGTCGGCTGTATGTATGTTTTTTTATTTAATCGAAATCAGAAACGAACAGTTCGATATGTTGACAGAATAGGTTGGAGACTTGAACTGATTTTATGATTTTTGAAGATTTAAAACATCTAATTTTTTTGTGTTCGTGTATCATCTCTATACTGCCAAATGGAGTCGTTCGAACTGCGCTGTAGCCACATAAATTCAGAAATTTTCCCATGCTTCTTTCTGCTCTAAATCAACATCCATCATTTGGTTACAAGGACCACAACAGCTGGGCCAATTGAGGAAAATTTCTTAATTTGTCCAGGTCTGGCTGGTGGGAGGCTTCGGCCGTGGCTAGTTACCACCCTACCGGCAAAGACGTACCGCCAAGCGATTTAGTGTTCCGGTACGATGCCGTGTAGAAACCGAAAGGGGTGTGGATTTTCATCCTCCTCCTAACAAGTTAGCCCGCTTCCATCTTAGACTGCATCATCACTTACCATCAGGTGAGATTGTTGTCAAGGGCTAATTTGTTAAGAATAAAATGAATAAATATTTGAACCAAATCAGTTATCAGCTGAAGTAAACCCCGGGAGTCAAAACATAATTAACCTTGTAAACAGTGATGGGTGCTGCTTCAGGGCAGTAAGAAACATGAAATAATAATTTCGATACAATCAACTACTAAAACAATTTTTAATAATTTATAGGCAGCTTTCCTTGGCAGAGCCGTAAAGTTATTTTAGGATCATGGGATAGAGCAAAAGCATATATACTCGATATATTACAGGTAAGATGTTTGAAAGTATAACCAATTTTTTTTTATTATTAAAAAATATAGCCATATTTTTATAAATAAAAAAAACAAATAGATGGTGGATGTTTTACTTTAATAAAAACTAAGTAATCGCCTATTTATAGTGATTGAACTTTTAACACGTGAATAGGTAACAATTAAGATGTCACGATCCGTTGGTTTTGCCGTTACGGCCCAATACTCTATCGTTATTATTAATGTTTCTTTATTTTAGGATCTTAATTACAATTTGGTCGGATGGATTGATTGGAACCTGTGTTTAGATATGCAAGGAGGGCCAAACTGGTCGAACAACTTTGTCGATTCTCCAATAATTGTGGACAAAAACCGACAGGAGTTTCTCAAACAGCCGATGTTCTACGCGATGGGACATTTCGCAAAATTCATTCCACGTGGTTCCGTTCGCATCCACATGAGCGAAAAGCATGGCGGCATCCTCCCGTCAAGTATATACAAAATCGCCTTCTTTACACCAAAGAATACAATTATCGTTAATATTTACAACGAGTGAGTATAATTAAGTCAGTTCCGTATATTATATCTAAATTATCTTGGCATTTATCTTGTTTCCCGTGGGTTAAAGTTAAATTTATAAAAAAATTGATTTATATACCTGTGCATTTGATGACTCGATTTGAAATGTTACATGCAATGTAGGGCCGTTTTATTGGAGCAGACGGGTCTCTAGATTACAAAGGCATATTTTATATATAAAGCTGTTCTGTCGTTAACGAATGTTTAGTGTCCTGGCAGGAACTAGGTGCCCCCATCGAGCGTAGGGTTCTGGACAAAAAGGTCCCAGTGGGAAAGAGCGGTCTCCATTGAGGGTAGAAATAAAAAATACGACTTCTGCATATTAAAGTGTGCGTCGATATGTATTAAATTAGGTTGGCGTTACGATTAAATTTAAAAGTGCATCATTTCCAGGAGTAGGTGCGTAAATATTTGAAGTTCACAGACCAGTAGTTGTTGATTATATTTTCGAGTAGGAGTGGCGTGAATAAGGGTTTTGATTTTAACTAGGGTAAGCACTATACGTACAAATTGTACAAAATAGAAAATTCCAACTCCAACACAGGGTCGTATTAAGTCCTCGCTCCTCAGGAGTGCATTTTGCATCTAAACTGTTTGTTTGTCCATCGAGTAGGGCAACCTCAACAATAAGTTTTGGTATACCTACTCGACTGTCACTAATCGTAAAACACTAGAAATCTATACTAATATTATAAAGCTGAAGAGTTTGTTTGTTTGTTTGTTTGAACGCGCTAATCTCAGGAACTACTGGTCCGATTAAAAAAATTCTTTCAGTGTTAGATAGCCCATTTATCGAGGAAGTCTATAGGCTATATTTTATCCCTGTATTTTTACGGGAACGGGATCCACGCGGGTGAAACCGCGTGGCATCTACTAGTATTGAATATAATAACTTTAAAGCATTTTTGTAAATCATTAATCACTTAAATTCTGATTTGTTTTTTCCAGCGGCAAAACACGAAGTATCAACCTGCGAGTTGGACAACAGCAGACAAGCTTACTTCTAGAAGCCGACTCTATTACCACCGTGGAATTTCCTTATACGTTATAATTAAATTATTAAATAAAAAAAAATGTAAGTATAGATAAATTAATGCTCTCCTTTCTTTTATTGTTGCCTAATATCCAAGTAATGGTAATTTTACTAATTACTAGCGGACGCCCGCGACTTCATCCGCGTGGATATTTTATGTTAACTTTCTATATATTTCACCCCCTTTCTATTTAGCATGTTAAGTCCACTAATAATTTTACAAAATTATAACTCGATACGTGTACGATTTGTATTAAAAATAATTCAACCCCTTTATAAGCCAATAGTTCACCACGCTGGCCCAATGCGGATTGGCAGACTTCACACACGCAGAGAATTGAGAAAATTCTCTGGTATGCAGGTTTCCTCACGATGTTTTTCCTTCGCCGTTTGAGACACGTGATATTTAATTTCCACACAACTGAAAAGTAGGAGGTGTATGCCCCGGACCGGATTTGAACCCACACCCTCCGGGTTCGGAGACAGAGGTCATATCCACTGGGCTATCACGGCTCAATAAAGAAATAATAATGAATTATCAGTTCCTACTCATTTTAAAAATGCAGTATAAATAAAAGCAAATGAAATTTTACCTTTTTATTTAAAAAATAATTCTACGAGTAGGCACATCGTCAATTGAAGTCTTACAATAATATTTACAACTCCATAACAATTTACCCATTAAACTAAAATATCTATTTAAACAAAATAAAATTAAAACTATATTAATTAGTATATACATATATCACAATAATCAGTATAGAAAGAGGGATCTATAGTTCTATATTAAGTAGATTCATTTATTGATTTTAACAGTCAATTATCATAAGTATCTTTTGAATCTAAAATGTCTTGAATACAAACCATCTTGCATTTAAACGGGTGTTTATCGTCATTCAATGTTTTGCTAACTAAGCTGGTTGCAGCTATATTCGAATCCATATTATTAGAAGCCGATTGAGCTGCATCTAATGCATTTTTGTTTTGTTTAGACGATAAAAACTCATTATATCTTTTCGTACTTGGTATTCCAGTAGAAAATCCATTTTTTAACTTTGATAGTAGTTTACTTTTATTTGTTTCTGGCATATTTATAAATCGTCTGTTATCATTTTGTTCTGATATTTCTGATTCATCTGGCAATGGGATTTTCTCTGTTAATTTTGTTTGTCTTACTGTATCAGGAGGAGATTTTGACAGTGAAATATCACTTGCTAAAACTTTCGGCTCGTTAGATTCAAATTTAGATTTTGGAATTAGTTTTTTATTGACAAGAGGTTTTGAGAACTTTGGCAGTTTTACAGGTTCACTGTTAAATCTAGATTTTAATGTATCAGGGCGGATAGAGGTCGTTGCAAAAGATATAGTTACTTTATTTTCCTTCAGGGGTTTTAATTTATTTATTTTAGGAGGATTTAATGTAATTGGTGACTTTTTAGTACTGGAATCTCTTTGATGTACACTAAGTTTTGGTTTAATATTAGGTCTTGGTGTAATCACTGAAATTGGGGGTTTCTTTTGAAGAGTTTCTAAAAGTGGCCTATTTTTTGACAGTAACGTATTCTTCATAGATGATACGGGTTTACCAAGCGTTGTTCCACTTTTTTTACTTGAAAAATTGTTTGATTCAGCCCTGTTTTTCGGAGTATTCAACCTGCTTGGTGTCAATAATCGCGGAATATCAGATGGTATTCTTGAACTCAGTCGTTTATTAAGATCGCTGTGGAAAGCTTTTAACTTGGTGTTGAAATCCTCATGTGTTTTCAAAACATTCTCAAATAATTTATCAGGATTCACCAGTGATCTACCTAAAACATTATTTTTCTTGATTGCAAACGGTTCTCTCTCAGCTAAATTTAAAGAATCGCGAAACGATTTTAAGGCTTCGTTAGCATGCGATTCAAAATTCTTAGATATACTTGGAACTTTTGACGAAAATGAATCTTGAGGCATTTTGCCGTTATATATGCTTTTAAGCACGGGGTTTATTCCATCTTCGACATTTGATAACATATTTTTGAAATTAGTAGTTTGCGGTATTCTTTGTGATGCCAAGCCTAATACATCCGCTTCCTTATTCAAATGTGGAACAGTAGATTTATCAAGTAATTTTGGACTTGCTACTTTAGCTTTATATGAACTTAATTTAGTGTCAGTGTTAAAACTGGGGTTATAACTTTTTTGTCCGTTAAAGCTCTTTAAAGTGTTTATATTATTGTTATCGTTATTATTTCTATAAAGTGGTTGCTTAGCTAATTTTTCTGAATCATTGTTATCGTTTGTAAAAGTGTCTGCACCTAAATATCTAAAATTACTGAAAAGGTCTTTAATTCCTTCCATTGGCTTTATTTTATCATGTGATTGAACAATAAAATCTTTTAAATTCGAATCTAATTGAGATATAGTATTATAAGCTGAGTTACTCGGTTGAGCAGACATTTCGTTCTCTTCATTGTTTATGATGTTAGATTCACCATTTTTTGATATAATATTGTTACCACATGCACTTTTTAATGTTTCATCACTATTGTTTATACCTTCTGTATCTAAATTTGATTTTACGTCCTCTGACGTGGTTGGTGAAGTAATCATGTCAAGATTAGACACTTCGTCAACTTCGATTGACTTATAGGGAATTTTCTCTGTTGACTTCTCTTTGCAACTAGGCGTTGTAGAAGAGTCAGATTCAACTTTTAAAGAATTTAACTCAAGTAATGAATCAGACATTTTTTGCAAATCTTGAGTACCAAGATTATTGTTTATTGCATTATTTTTAAATGTTTGTGTTGACTCCATGGAAGAAGCACGCATTTCACTTACAGGATACGTTGCCGTCTGTGTCACTAAGCTCGTAGGTTCACTTGTAATAACTAACTTTAAAGCGTCTTGTACATTCGATCTTAATTTGTCTTGAATTAATTCATTAGCTTTTTTAAAATTTTCTAGGGTTTTAAATATATCTGCTTTGATATTTGGTAATGTATGAGGGTTCGAAGTAACGATACCTTTTTCTGCAGATATGGATGGTACAGAATCTATTGCACTTCTGAAATTTTCATTTTTTTTCTCTACATTGGAAGAAATGCAGTCTTCAGTCGGGGTATCTTCTAAATTTTTAATTACATTTCTGGTAATACTCGATTCAGGTTCCATGTCTTTAATGTTTTCTAAATTTTCTGTAGTATACTGAAATTCAGATTGGATAGTTTCTACATCCACAGTCCTCACACTTTTTATAATTCCTTCTGTTGTTGCTTCAATTTCATCGTGCAAACAATTTATGGCAGTAGGAGCTTGTAAGGTATTGTAATTGTCAGTGACCGTATCCACATCCAGTAATTTATCACTACCTATATCAGCGTCTCTATTTTGTTGTATAATATTTTGGTGTTGAGCGACGGTCGGTGTTTTCACTTCAACTGTGTTCGAGGAACTTGGGGCTGCGTCAAAATCTTTCTCGTTATTTTCAGGAGACGTATTAATTTCCTTACAATCACTATTTTCAAGTATACTGTCTTTAGGATTCGCTTTCATTTTCCTCTCATCTTTAGTAAAATCGTATGGCTCAGGTGAGTATTGGATAAAATCAGGTGTTATATCTGGTTCAGTTCCTATTTTTTTTCCACCTGCAGCAGTTCTCGCAAAGAGCTCACTGAGCTTATTTGAAGTCGTGGGTTGTACGTCCAGTAACGGTCTGTTACGTGAGAGTATGCGGTCTCTTATATTACTTTTTACGTAGTATTTTTGAAGATTAGGTGAAGCAATAACATCTCTACTGTCGGTAAATGGTCTTAAATTCAAAAAATTTGATCTTGTCTTCATATTTTCTAGAATATTTTCTTTTAAAGGCAAAATTCGGTCTTGGCTATTACTAGCACTGCCATCCATATCAAAACCTTTTCTATTTAAAATTCCATTACTTCTGAACTTCATTGGAGTCAAAATTTGCTTGAGTAAATTAATTGGAGGCTGCAATCGTAAGGGTTCAAAGTTATTTTTTGTACCTAAAGGTGGTAAAATACAAGTATTTCTTTGAAATTCTGTAGCCTGTGAAACCATTTCATCATTATTTTGTTCTTTAGGACTTAATATAACATCAACAACATCTCTTGATTCTGATTCTAGAGGTTCAGGATCAATTAATTTTAATGCACTTCTTGCAGCATCTCTCGCCAATGCTTCCTGGTATTCTTGGTCAGTAACTTCTTGTAATGTTTCCAAAACAGAAGAAGCTAGACCTACTTCGGGATTCAGAAGTGGTTTTGGTTCCTCCTTTTTCGAAAGTGGTCTGTAAGATTTAAATTATATATATTAATGAATGAATAATAACGAAGTCGTTTTTTAGTTACACCATAACTCCATCTTGCTGCAAGGACCTGAATATAGATTAGCAGAGAGACTAGACTACAGTCTGTGATTGCACATAAGGTACCTGGTACGCGATAAAAACACGACTAGTCTATAGAAATAAATGAAATTGAAGTGTCTGTATGTAATATAATAGTATACAGTTACTTATTTTAGTTAATATCTTATCTGTTCCGACTAGTGTCTAAAGCTGATTGAACATTTCCACAGGATATATATAATATGGAGGGATAATAGACTACTTTTAGCAATAAGTATCGACGCTTATAATCAACACTCCATCAAGGTAGTGCATCTAATAGTGACCAGTATGGGGCGGCAATACTGCCAAAATACCCCGGGCACCAGTTGGGTATATTCTTTTAAGTAGTGTTGTTTAGATTAATAAGCTAAATACATAACTCAAAACACAGTCATACGCCGTATACAAAACGTTACATACATAACATTCATATTGCAAGCTATCACACAACAAACATTCGTTTAATATGCATACACAACGCACACACGCACATCTATCATTATAGTATGCGCGTTATCATCTGAGTCGTCCGGTCATAAAAGTCAAAAAAGATAGGAATGTGCAGCGCGCCTACCTGCGCACCCTAATTATCGATAAACGGCTACCTGCGCACGTGCTAATGATGAGTCAATAATGATTTGGACGATTCTGATTGGTCGGTTTCTAATGTAATTGCATTGCGTATTTTTTTTGCTATAAATGTGTTTACTGCAATTAAATAAATACATTCATGTGTTACTCGTTGCGCACTATGGATACTTTATTTTCTAACGTTGATCTGAAGAAATTACATGGCGATATTAGCCCTCAAGCTCGAACACTGATTCACAACGTATTCCTGTTTCTCAATGAATTGAAAAGTGATCCGAATAAAGTGGCTTCTCTAAATTTCAACAAACCACGTGAAATGGCCGCATTTGTTTGTGGTGTGAGCAGAGCGACAGTGGACCGAATCAAGACGGAAGTATCACAATCAGGCAGTACCTGTATACCAAGAACAAATTTTAAGAAACCACAAACCGTCACTAATATTGACGATTTTGATAAAAGTGTGTTGAAGCGAACTGTAGCTTCATTTTATGAGAATGGAGAGTATCCATCCGTGGCGAAAATTTTAGAAAAATTCCGTGAACAATTACCCGATTTTAAATGCGGCAACACTTCAATGAGAATACTACTGAAGGAGGTTGGGTTCCAGTATAAGAAAAATAGCGAAGGACGTAAATATTTAATGGAAAGAACTGATATTGTTTGTGCTAGAATGGACTTTTTAAGGAAATTGGATTTACTTAGAAGAACTAACGATCAGCGACCACGTTTCTATCTAGACGAAACATGGATTAATCAAAACCATGCAAGAAAGAGGATGTGGCTTGGAAGCAACGATGAAGGAGGTTTCAAGAATCAGCCTGTGGGAAAAGGCCAAAGATTAATAGTTTGCCATGCGGGTTCTGCAAGGACTGGCTTCGTTCCAGATGCGAAGCTAATATTTAAAGCGGTGAAATCAAAGGATGCTGATTACCACACAGAAATGGATGGCGAAACATATATGGCATGGTTTTCCGAATTCCTGAATCTACTTGAAGAGCCCTCAGTTATAATTGTCGATAACGCAAGCTATCATTCGATACAGTTGGAAAAGATACCCACAAGAAACACGAGGAAAGCTGAAATTCAAGAATGGTTGACAAAGAAAAAGATTCCATATTCCAGCAACGAAATTATTGAAGAATTAATAAGAAAAGTAAAAGCCAGTAACCCGCAGAAGGTCTACGCTTTAGACCATCTGGCAAATGAACGAGGTCATGAAGTAATAAGGCTCCCTCCATATCACTGTCAATATAACCCAATAGAATTAATTTGGGCACAAGTAAAGGGAGAAGTTGCGAAGAATAATAATACCTTCAAGATAGCAGATGTCGAAAATCACCTCCACCGAGCCATAGAAAATGTCACACGAGAAGACTGGGCCAAATGTGTTAGGCATGCCGAAGAACTTCAAAACAAAGATTTACAAAAAGCTCTAATTAGAGATCACGCGCCGCTTATAATAAATTTGGCAGAAGACGAAGATTCTGATGATGAAGACTCAGATGAAGATTAATTTTATTTAGTTAATAATTATATAATATGAAATATGTATTATATTAAATCAAATATTGTTAATTTTTTTAATTTTGTGAACAAGATACGATAATAAACTTTACTTATCGATAATATGTCTTTCATTGTTACACCCTTCACTAGACGGCTCCATAAGACCCATAAGTGCAAGCGAGATAGATATAGAGAAATGATTTATGGCCCTAAGACTCAGTTGTTAACGCGCGTACTATAGTAAAACAGCCAATAAGTATTAAATCAGTCGCAATAAAACCTTGTCAAAGTGCACACGTATTTTCTTTAAAACATCTCCACTACCTGCAGGCGGAATTCAACCTTAACGAGTTCAACATATGGTCCTTTGAGCCGGATATTTTACCTACAAATCGAAGACTGACCGTCCGCCGAGAACAAAAGACAACTGATAAGCGATGCTCGATGCACAAGTTTTAGAAGAAATAAGTTATGAATGAATTGTGAAATTATATTTCGAGTGTAATACGAGTGACGGAAGTAATTTTTTCGTGTTATTTTGAAGATTTCTGCATATTATTTTTGAAAAATGACTACAATTACGGATGAAGCTATTAGTATACTTGAAAATATTGCTATTTTAATAAAGAAAACTGAGATAAGTATAAAGAAATGTACTGAAGAACGATTAACAAAAAGTTATTTAGAAATAAGAATTAAAAACTTAGAAGATCATTGGAGAAGATTCCAGAATGCTCACGAAACTTTAGTAAAGAATACTACGAGAGATCAAAAAAGTTTGTTGCCGTATTTTGTTAACGAAGAGTATTTTATTCACGAAGAATTATATTTGAGCTTACTAGCCGAATTAAAAGATATGTTAGCTTCAAGATTACATACTAAAGCGCAAGTCAATGTTTCTAATGAAAATTCGTGTTGTTCAAAAGTTATACTACCTCCTATACAGATACCGACGTTCACCGGCAGCTATGAAGAATGGCCAACTTTTCATGATCTATTCAACACATTAGTACATAATTCGTCACTCAGCCAAGTTCAAAAGTTATATTACTTGAAGACCAGTGTTAGTGGAGAAGCTGCAGCAATACTCAATCATATCCAAGTTACAGAAAACAAT
The DNA here is from genome assembly GCF_947172395.1 of Bicyclus anynana. Lineage (NCBI taxonomy): Eukaryota > Metazoa > Arthropoda > Insecta > Lepidoptera > Nymphalidae > Bicyclus > Bicyclus anynana. The sequence continues at coordinate 9,027,310 of NC_069090.1, forward strand.
TATACACAAGCGTGGGAAATTTTAAAAAACCGTTTTGGAAATAAACGTATGATAGTGAGTTCCTTACTTAGAAGATTACATACACAAAGTAAATTAAGTACCCAGAACGCCAATCAGTTAAAATCTCTTTTAGATAATACTACAGAGTGTTTAAATCATCTCAAAAATTTAAATATTTGTACGGATTCTTGGGATCTGTTAATTATATATCTGGTGGTACAAAAGTTGGACACAGAGTCACAGCGACAATGGGAAGAGTATGCTTACAAACATAACTCGGAAGATATGCCTACATGGGAACACTTAAAGAAGTTTCTCGAATCGAAGTTTCGTACACTAGAGCTTATATCATTACAGTTAACTTCTCGAGAAAAACCCATCAAGACGAGAGCGTTCCACGTTAGTGCTAAAGAGAGAAAGACTTGTATAATGTGCAACGAGAATCATACATTGAGTCATTGCAAGGATTTTTTAAAGATGGATCCTACAGAGAGAAGTAAATACGTTAAGAATAACAAGGTTTGCTATAATTGTTTAGTACCTAACCACAAAATATTTAAATGTAGGGTTAGATTATGCTGTAAATTTTGTAAACGGCGTCACCATTCTCTTTTACACGAGACAAGTAGAATATCAAAGAAGGAATGTGTAGAAGAGACAGGAGTAAATGCAGCGATGGCGTCTTTAAACAAACCAAAATTGCTCTATTAGCAACTGCTTTAGTCACAGTAAGAGGTGAGGACGGTAATACGACTGTGCTAAAGACGCTTATAGACTTGGGCTCTCAAGCGTGTTTTATCAGTAAAAAGGCGGCTCAAACACTGAGGCTCAGAAAACACAACACAAACAAAATCGTTACAGGAATAGAATCTAGGAGAGTGGCAGTAAGTGAAGCGGTTAACCTACAAGTGTTATCACCAAGTAATCCTAATTTTTGTCTTCCTATAGAAGCATTCATTAGAGCAAAACAGATAAAAAATGACATACCATGGATAAATTACAAAACTCTCAAGAAATGGCCACATATTACAAATCTTGACTTGGCAGATCCAGAATACTTCAAGTCAAGACCTATAGATCTACTTCTTGGTGTTAACGAATATGCTAAATTGCTGCGTCAAGGTCTAGAAAAGGGTCCTCAAGGTACACCTTGTGCACAAAATACTGCGTTGGGCTGGATAATATTTGGTGAGATAGATACAAAGGTACTAAATGAAGTAGATGATACAATAAACGAACCCCAACAAAGTGTAAGAAAACAAAGGATTTTAAATACATATAGAAAACATACAAATAATGAGGAACTATTGAAAGAAGTTTACGAGAAAGGATATCATAGATATTAAAGTGAATTTAAATCAAGAAAGTTAAAACTTACAGAAAGAAAATATTTATACAGCGATGACAATTTTCTGAACATGAAAAAAAATTCAATAAAATATGTTTGTGCGTGTATTAAGAGTCAAGTTGTGAAAAGTACCAAAATGTGATGGTTTATTTAAACTTAAGCTAATATGTATAAACTCTAGAAACATTTATTGTATTAATTGAATGCTTAAAACAAAGTTAATGCTAAACTTACCTACAAGTATCTATACCTATTTTAGAATCTACGTGCATATTTCTCGTTTCTCAAATTGCTATTATTTTTGTATGTCTTTAGATGTAGAAAGTAACGTGTCTCCTTACTGTGTTTTGTATTGATTTGTAATTTTACAGTTTGGAAAGGACCCGTAGTGTCCTTTGGGGGGGAGTATGTTTAGATTAATAAGCTAAATACATAACTCAAAACACAGTCATACGCCGTATACAAAACGTTACATACATAACATTCATATTGCAAGCTATCACACAACAAACATTCGTTTAATATGCATACACAACGCACACACGCACATCTATCATTAGTAAAACAGCCAATAAGTATTAAATCAGTCGCAATAAAACCTTGTCAAAGTGCACACGTATTTTCTTTAAAACATCTCCACTACCTGCAGGCGGAATTCAACCTTAACGAGTTCAACAAGTGTACTATTTTTTATTAACCAACAAGGATAGTAGATAATAATAAATTATTTTATTTAAATAAACTAAATAAAATATTTGATCATTTCTTTCGCAATTTCATTAGGCAACCTATTTGCAATGTGGCAATGTGAATATTTTCCATTACTTATTTCTTATACTTTTATTGGTTAATTCTTATGCTGGATCTCCTACTATTATAACAATTAAAGTATTAAATTTACTTACTTAATAAATGGTTCTACTGCCCTGAAGGCGGGGCTATAGATAGATGAGGCGCCTACACTATCAGATGTGGGTCTACATGGACAGTCATCTGACAATGCTGTATTTATTGTATTCGCCGTATCTTGATCTTGAAATACATCTTGTGTTGGACACGGACAGCATTCCCCAAAGTTTAATTGTCTCGGTGCACGTATGTTTTCAGCTTCTTGGGAAACTTGTTCTGATGTTATCTGGAATGTGGTTATATTTTTACAGGACGTCAAGTAGGTACAAACGGGGGGCGGATTCGGGTGTATGTCTAAGTTCTATGCATAATTACTCTATGTCTTAGTTCAATTTTAACGATGTTCCGATCTGAAGAGGATCATGGTTGTAATTACTAATTACAGCTATGAGGCTTAACTAGCGTCTCAGGTTGATGAACACAGGGCTACACTCTGTGTTCCTTGTGCAGTATTGATTTGTTTATAGGCTTAGACTAATTACATAAGTATTCTAAATCGCACCAAAATTCACGAACAAAATTGTCTGTCTTAATGTGAGGAAAACGAGCTTAGATTAGGTACATATATCTTATATACTAAACGGTTGTTTATGACGGTTTTTTACACCATTCAACTAGCACAAAAAGGCATTTATACGAAGCTCTTTAACCGACAAACACTATGAAACTTCGATTACATTGACAGTTTTTATAATCGCATTAGATCATTGATCATAATTATTATACTTTGACAGAAAAGTCTAGATCAGATCTAGCGAGGCAGGTCCTTATGTAATTAGTCTGAGTTTATAGGAGATGATTCTCCACTTACCGTAAGGTGAATTATCTGCTTCTGCCGTCAATCATTACTATAAGGGTTCATTTACATGAGCAGCGACCGCTACCGACGACTGCAATCGACTGCAGTCGGCGACGTCTCGGCGGCAGTCGACGACAGTCGCCGTCTGCCGTCGACTATAGCAGTTGTCAGTTGCCGTTGGCAACGTGCTGCTCGTGTAAATGATCATCACTATCAATTACTGCAGAGTCAAGCCTCCCTCCCTAAATGAATATACGGTTAAGGAGCATAGACCCACAAAGCTGCTTCAATTGGTTAATTATTACTATAATAAAAATTAAAAACAATAGGTACAAACTTACCAAATTCTGCTTTAATAACAACACTGACACAAAAAGCAGTATCCACATCATGGCGCTCACGCTTCCATGAGGATGATCACAATGAACCCAGTGGCTTGTGGTCACGGCAATAATATAGACAGTAATTAATCTCTTTGTAATTATCTACTGATACTGGAGATCATCAGATCAGTATGTAGGCACGAATTGTCGGCCGGAACGAGCGCTGGATGACCGAACGTGCCGATCTTGGTTATCGAGATAATCTAATCAGATGATTTTATCTTTTTAGTGGAATTAAAAAGCATAATAATTACCTATTATCAAAAGGTTTATAGCCGACGCCCCGCGTAGTTCCCGTTCCGAAGAATACGAAGATAATATACTCTATAGCTTTCCTCGATAAATAGGCTATCTAACACTGAAAGAATTTTTCAAATCGGACCAGTAGTTCCTGAGATTAGCGCGTTTAATCAAACAAACAAACTCTTCAGCTTTATAATATTAGTATAGAATGTAAAAAAATACTAGATAGACGAGCTTATTTTGCGAAAAGGATCAGCCAGGGTGTCCAACGCGGAAATGTAGACTTCTTTCCACCATTCCACGTGGGCATAATTTATATAGATAGGTACTCGCATTAGCGGAAGCCCTCGACTTCTTCCGCGTGGAATTCAGTTTTTCACACATCCCACGGGAACCATGGATTTTTCCGGGATGAAATGAAGCCTATGTATTAATCCAGAATAAAATCTATTTCCATTCAAAATTTCAGCCAAATCGCTTCAGTAGCCGCAGCGTAAAAGAGGAATAAACATACTTACACACTATCACACTTACACACAAACTTTTACCTTTATAATATTAGTGTGATTAGCTTAAGTCTCCTTTTGTATTCTTTCTCAATAAAAAAAAATATATTTCTACAAAACTTTAATAAAATATAACATAACATAACATCCTAATTAATACGTCTAAGCGTAACAAACAAAACTAATACATATAGGAATAAACATTATACCTACATTATACAATAAAATACAACACACAGGATTCGTTCGTTGGACGCTTCGTTCACCATCAAGGATACAAAGCAATAAGTAATTTACTAACAGAGGGCCTAGTGGCAGTTTGATACTATACTATTACTATAGCGTTAATGTAAACGCGAATTTCTAAGAATTGAAACAGCGCCATCTAGTAGCACTGCTGCACAACTTTTTCAATTCCATATAAATTCGCGTTTACGTCAACGCGATAGTAACAGTATGAAAGTATTGAAAACTCCCACTAGGCACACTGTATAAAATAGGATTTACTTAAATGGATATATTGTGTACGAAGTATGAACTATTTCATTAGTGACAAATTAATTGAAACATTACAATTTTTTCGCGGTTCAAACAGTTTAATTTTTTCAGCTATTGACACCGGCAGTTGAACGTCGCTAAAGTACGAATGGTTCAGTACATATTTAGCAATGATACGTTCGCTCGGGTTGTAGACCAACATATTTTTCAAAAGGTCCAAACCATCCTCATCCAGATTCAGCACCTACAAATAATAGTTTTATTACCTTTTCTTAATTATTTATAATGCCGTGATAGACCAGTGGATATGACCTGTGCTTTTATGCACCTCCAATTTTTCAGTAATGTGCATTTTAAGAAATTAAAAATCACATATGTCAAAAGGTCCTTTACCTTTTGACATATGTGATTTTTAATTTCTTAAAACATCGTGAGGAAACCTGCATACCAGAAAGTTTTCTTAATTATCTGCGTGTGTGAAGTCTGCCAATCCGCATGGGGCCAGCGTGGTGGACTATTGGCCTAAACCCTTTCATTCTAAGAGGATATTTAAGCTCAGCATGGGCAGCATCAGCAGAATGATGATGATGTTAACTTTAAAACATATTGTAGACTAATCCTCTGAAGTCTGTTTGGTTCAGACTTCAAAGGATTAGTCTACAATAAGTCACAATAGTACAATAGTCTACAAAAGTCGGTTAAAAAGTGATGATGCAATCTAAGATGGAAGCGGGCTAACTTGTTAGGAGTAGGTTTAAAATCCACCTCTTTCGGTTTCTACACGACATCGTACCGGTTCCACAGAAAATTTAAGTACAACGCTTTCGCTTGGCGATTCGTCTCGAAGCGTCCCACCAGCTAGCCCTGGACTAATTAAGAAAACCTCAATTAACCCAGCCGGGCCAGCCAGATCGAACCCAGGACCTCCATCTTGTAAATCCACCGCGCATACCACTGCGCCGCGGAGGCCGTCAATACCTAAGTTAAATATTTTCCGAGATATCTATGAATTATATAAAAACCGCAAAAATAGAGAAACTCGCGAAATTGTACGATTTATTATTTAATTAATTGTTCAAGGTCGGCATAAAGTAGCAGCAATCTTTAATATATAATATCTATTTAGCTAGTACTAGCGGACGCCCGCGACTTCGTCCGCGTGGAATTCAGTTTTTCACAAATCCCACGGGAACCATGGATTGTTCCGAGATAAAAAGTAGTCTACGTTTTAATCCAGAGTAAAATGTACTCGTATTTCCATTCCCAGCCAAATCGCTTCAGTAGCCGCAGAGTAAAGGAGGAACAAACATACACATTTTCACTAATTTCATTACATTTTCATGTAATCACGTCTCAAAAAAAAAATATGATATTTTTTTCAATCTAGTAGAACGAGAATGACATTACACAATACAATTCATGACCATTTAAAAAAGTGTGAAATACGAGTATAGCTTGGCAACTTCGTTTGTAACACTCCCGATGGTCCGCGCGGGCCGGAGGACGTGTAGCGATGAATGAAAAACCCACGACTGAAGTACCACACTTCTCCGCACGCACGATTTCACACCCGCGCAGTCTTTCCCCCCGTTGCCCACATATCATGGCAGTGTCATCAACGAATTTGCCAGATTATAGCCTTCTCGTATGAGTAAAAGCCTCAATAGCTCAACGGTAAGAGCGGTCGGATTCATCACCGAAGGGTGGTGGTTCGATCCCCGTCCGTTGGTCTATTGTCGTACCCACTCCTAGCACAGTCTTTCCCGACTACTTGGAGGAGAATGAGAATATTGGTCATATTATAAAATATATGGCAAATATTATTTTAAAAAAAAAGAGCACTTACAACGTCTTTTAAATCGATAGGTGCATAGTAGGGAAAAGTATGCTTGAAGTCCGGCAAATAGGATGCTTTCGGCCAAGTGACTTCTGTGGGGGTTCCTAATATTCTGAAATATAACATTAAATGATAGACTTTTATATTCAGGTCAGGAAGGGGTCGATCAACATTGCGCTTTATAGTGCATGGTCGCCATTCCAGCACCTTGGGACCCCAATGTCCATCGCCTTTTGCGTACTATGTGCCCCGCCCAATGCCACTTCAGCTTCACGACACGTTGAGCTATGTCGGTAACTTTAATTCTTCTGCGAATCTCCACATTTCTGATTCGATCACGCAGATATCATCAATCCTATAGCATAGCTCGTTTCATCGCCCGCTGTGTGACTCTGAGCGACCAAGTCTCGGAACCATAGGGCAACACGCACTGTTTGAAGACTTCAGAGTTCATTATAAATAACTGAATATAAAAATCTTTTACCTGAATATGCTGAGAAGCTGATCAATTTCGGAGTCCCCGCGAAAAAGGACTTGCTTGGATAACATCTCCGCAAAGATACAGCCCATTGACCAAACGTCTATAGGGCAGGAGTACCTATCACAATGAAACTACACATATGAATGAATTAATGTGAAACATTTTGGAAAAAGGTTAATACTGATTTATGAGTAGTTTTAAGAGTTTACATCTCTGTTAGCATCGACTTTACCAGCCGGTTTCAGTGGTGCAGTGCAGAGCTAGATTGAGATTTTAAATCCACGAGACCGCTCCTATGCAAGATGGCGGGGTTAGGGTGATATTTGATGGAACAGCGGTGGTCCATGCAAAGTTTCCCGAACGCTGGCCGCCAATTTCAAACTACAAAGTCTTTCCGAGTTAGTATGGTGAATCTATATAAATTAAATATCACGTTCTTTGAACGGTGAAGGAAAAACATTCACGATGTTTTTCCTTCACGGAAACCTGCATACCTGAAATTTTCTTAATTCTTAAAACGTGTGTGAAGTCTGCCAATCCGCATTGGGATTGCGTGGTGGACTATTGGCTTAACCCCTCTCATTCTGAGAGGAGACTCGTGTTTAACAATGAAACGAATTTGTGTTCTCACACTGATTTTTTTAAAAAATGTAGAACTGTAAACATCGAGCTATATTTTTAAAAGAAACTCACTGTTTGCTCCGAAGAAGAAGTTCAGGCGCTCTGTACCACAGTGTCACCACTTCATGTGTGTACATCTTCCCTGAGATACACACGCGGCCCAGACCGAAGTCTGCTACCTAAAATAATATAAGTATACAATGAATTTAATATAAAAAGTCGAAAAGTAGGGCATCTACCCTCAATCTTGGTAACTAAAACGTACGAAGATGAAATTTGGTAGGTGACTGTTACTAAACGTCCGCTAAGAATGGATTTTGTAAGAGAGCCGGATTAAGGAGGTCTAACGGCGTCCGCTTGTTATATTTAAGAACCATCTCAATGATGAAAGTTTAAAAAAAAAAAACGTGAGTGTCACAGGACGCTCGATAGAATTACTTAATCCTGCTGCCGTATGCGTGAGAGAAAGGGAAGCCAGACAAAGTAGAGTTTCACCCTCCAATATGAAGTTAAGTCCTCTAAAAAAATAAAGTGATAATAATAATCGTTATATCTATACTTCTATATCTACTAATATATAAAGCTGAAGAGTTTGTTTGTTTGTTTAATTGAACGCGCTTGAAAAAATCTTTCAGTGTTAGATAGCCCATTTACCGAGGAAGACTGTAGGCTATATATTATCCCCGTTTTCCTACGGGAACGGGAACCACCCGGGTAAAACCGCGCGGCGTCAGCTAGTCTATTCCTATTAAAGCTATGATGTCAGCGCCAAAGACACTCTTCAAACTTTTACAGCGGGGGTGTGGAAGATACTCACCTTTATAATCCCAGTTTTATCGATGAGCAGATTCTGTGGCTTCAAATCCCTGTGCATAATGCGTCTCTGGTGACAGTATAATATGGCGCTGTTGAGCTGATACAGGTAACTTTTTACTGTCTTTGGGTCCATGAACTGTGAAATATGATATTATAGGTGAGCCACGCATTTTTTTAATATTAGGTACATCCGTTCTATTTTACCTACCTACCTTCGCGACTCGCTGAGCTATATCAGTGACTTTCGTTCATTTCATCATTTCTGATTCGAACTCGCAGAGAAACTCCAAGCATAGCTCGCTACAACACCTTTGTGACTTTGAGCCTTTTTATGAGGGCCACAGTTAGCGACCAAGTCTCGGACCCATAAGTCATCATTTTATGCATATGTCTGTCTGTCTGTCCGTCTATCCATCCGTCCGTGCGTCCTTCTATATGTCATTAAAAATGTAGGTACACCGATTTTCTCGCTGATCAAGTCGCGGGCGTCCGTTAGTTTTATTTATCATGGTTTATTGTGGTTCCACTAAATATTCCGTGCTCGCAGCGCTTGCAGAGCTCTTTTTACGTGACTACGCTAATTGTAATACCTACTCGTAGATACATCGATATAAATCGTTAAATGGGCCCATCCATACTAAAGAACGCACAATTTTATGTCATTACCCAAAGACGAGCACGCAAATCTTATCTTAGTACGTAACAAGCGCATGCTGTGAGTGGACGTGGACTTAAAAAATATTTATCGTTTTTTTTTTATTTTAATCCGTTAATTATGCCTTCGTGTTCATTTTGGAAGTGTAAAAACCACAGAAATGTGTTACGAGTGATGACGTACTCAATGGGCGAAACCAATGACAATTCCGCGACGCTTTGAGGCCCATCTAACGATCTACGATCGATGCGTAGATACACACTCCATCTTCGTGGCGCAGTTGTTTCATGTCGTGATAATCAAAAATCGCAAAATCATACATTGCCTGCACCAAGTGTGTCGATGTATTTCTTCAAATCCATTGTTAGAAACTCAAAAATTAGATAAAGTTTTGATTCCTCGACCAACACGTCTTCTAGTCTTACTATGTTTGGATGTTTCAGCTTTTTCAGTAATGAAATCTCACTAAAAATAAAAGAAATATATCTTAAAAGTATGGTAGATAATGTTATGTATGACTCGTCTGTCTCGAAGGTATATTGGTTCGAAGTCCACGAAGTAGAAGTAGAACAAGTTATAGTAGTCTAGTAGTATCGCGGGAAAGACGAACCTACCGACCTACCCCCATTTCTTACTTGATACCAACATTACATTAAGTTTTTCCACCGTGGTTTCTTAACCTAGCTCCTTTTCTATTCCCTCTCTTTCAATTTTGAAGGTTCAGGCCCTTGGCCGTCCTGTTTATGAAAGAGGTGATATGGAACTCTAACCCACCAAGGTACTTCAATACGAGTTGGTGATAATGTTTTGACTTTCAACCAATTAAGAAAACCTCAATCGGCCGGAGATCGAACCCAGGACCTCCGATATATAACCTATAAGATTACATAACAATAATAATTAATTAGTCTAACCATACAAGATACAGGACTAAATTGCAGTACATCTAATCTAAGCGATGCAGCACAACTTATAGGTACTTGTTATTTGTAATAATAAGTATAATTAATTTTGAAAAGTCGGTATTAGAGAAAACTACAACTATGGCACAGAATAAAGAATTATAGGCAGATAGAGCGTACGGAACACGGCAGTGATGCAGCCATTTAAACACAAATATATTCTCGAGTCAGTACGACACGAAGCGTCGCATCAGTAATTTTCAATATTATTCAAGAAAAATCGCGTCTTATGTTTTTAAATATTTTAAAAACTGTTCACAGAAACTAAAGAAATAAGATGGAGTATTTTTTATAACTAATTATTGATTACTATATTAATATACATAATTGTTGTTACTTAGTGTTAAATTTTGAAATACAAATTATGAAAAAAAGTTTGTATAAGCGGATGTTAAGGAGACGAGTGACGTTTGCTTTTTTCATGGGTTTCACTGGCCTCACTGCCCGACTTGTAAAGACTCATTCTGTATCATTCTCTATTCTGTGTACTAAGGTAACTAACCGTAAAGCTGTAGATGGTACGCCATTATCTTCCACTAATATTCTTTTGATCGCAACTAATTGTCCGGTAAACTTGCTTTTACCTTTATTAACTGTCCCATAAGATCCTTCGCCAATTTTATTTAAAGTGACAAATTCTTCCATTTTTGCGGGTAGTTTTGTTTTGGCTTTTTACAAATTACAATTTTTTATCAATTGTCACATAGAAATAAAAAATAGTTTATCACATACCGTTATGTAATTAAAATCGATATCTCAGCACGGTTTATCTAAATCTAATAACAATTATAATAATAATTATATTAACGAACAAGTGCTTTGCACCACTGATAGGTTAATTTATTTATGTTATGTTTATGCCCGCCACTTATACCAAAGAATTTAGCTAGATAAATAAATAAAATCACCACGTCCACAGACTTAGTGTTTGGTTAAGGCTTGGTTATTGGTTATTTAAGTGTAGACCTCTAGTTATGGTGATTGGTGACCTATGACTATGAGATCCAGACCAGACATTTCCCTTTTTTTCCAAACAGCGAAGTTCTTGGGCCGTGGGCCGTGGGAGACGACGATTAAAATCACTATTCACTGCGCTGCATTTGTCGTCTGTGTCACTACGTGTCATCTGTGGTCAGGGCTGTCCCTTTCGTGCCGTGTGGTGCTGTGCTGTCGCCTCGCCTGTCAACCAGACCAACTGCAGTGTCAGTGTCAGTGTCACCGTTCCATAAAAATACTAAGCTTTTAGCTTTGGGTTATTTAGTTTTGTTATCAATTCTCTAAAAGAAATAAAAATAGCAATCGTAAAAGAAGAAATATTTCTTAAATCAATTTCAATAAATATTGTCTTGTTATAAAAATCATGAATTTTAAAGAGGAATTGGCAGTTCTGGCTTACCAGAACTATTTGAAAAAAGACTTCACATCGGCATTGCAAAACCTATGCGACTTGGAAGGTATAGTTTCTAACAACAACACGTTATTGAGACGAGTACAACACAACAAGGCTGTTGTTGAATTTGCGGCCAGCAACCTCAAGAACATCGATCAATTCAAAATGGCAATCTCCCATATCTCAAATCTTACATTTACAGACATCGATATCAAAGATTTGAGCATACCATGTATGTTATACAACTATGCGGTGCTCCTCTATCACTCTAGATATTACTATCAGTGTGCAGTTATTTTAGAAAAACTGTTGACATGTAAGAACATAAAAGATGTTAAATTGCACAATCAGATTGTATTGCTGTTGCTCGAAGCGACATTATGCAGAAGGACATATGAGAAAACACTTGATATTTCAAAAACTTATGGGGAATCTTTAAAATCTAACAATGAGATTAGTGCTCTATATGAGAGACTTGTGTCGAGAGCACAACTTTACCTGGGACACAAGATTAAGTTAAAACCAGACTCTATTGAAAATGTATTCATTATAGCTCAAGAGAAATATCTCAACGGAGATATTATGGAGGCAGCCACCACACTCAGCCAGTATAAGACAATGAAATATAACTATGATCTTAAAACTCAAGGTGAAGACATCTGGGCAGCTATCAACAATAATCTTGGTGTCATATATCTATCAATTAAGAAACCATTTTTGGCATCAAAATATTTTCAACACGCTGTTAAAGAACACTTTAAAGCAATGGAGAATGATGACAGTGACATGTTAATTATGTGTAAGGATAGACCACTGTATGTATTTAATTTGGGTCTGGCATTACTTGCTGCAAATAATTCTGAGGGAGCATTTGAGTGTCTAGTGGAAGCTGCTCGACACTATCCTAATAATCCACGAATTTGGTTAAGGCTTGCAGAATGTTGTGTAAAAAAATGTTGCAGTGAAGACGCTCACTCCTTCACAGTCAAAAAACTAGGCAGCGGGCCGCATACAAAAATATTATTAACAAAAGAGAATAATGAAAAGTATCCTGTATCAGGTGATTCTTTTGCCATACCCTCATTGTCTTTAGAATTTGCAGCCCTATGTTTAAAGAATGCGATCACTTTACTACCTGATCAGGATGCATCAACAAGTACATCTGCAGGTTTCATCCAAGCTCCGCCAGGGCCACCTATCAATTGGAAACAGAGATGTGACCTAAAGAACTCGATCCTAGTTCTCCAGAGTTATATATTCTTGCAATTGCAAGATCCTCTCTCAGCTCTTCTCAGTGCTAATGAGCTTTTGACCCAGACAGATGCAACTAATGCCCAAAAAGCTTGGGCTCACATGTATGCTGCAGAAGCCTTGATAAATCTTGACAAAACCGCTGATGCGGCAGACCATCTGCATCCGCCTTTGATTAATGATTTGGTTTCAGTTCTACCTAGACATACAAGAGACTTGGTCTCAATTTCAGTGTGGGCTAAGGCTGCTATATGTCAAATCTTGAGAGGAGATTTGCTGACAGCAAGAAAAATTTTACTGCAAATCAATTCACCCAGAGTTTTACCTCTACAAATGTACTTGGAAATCTGTACAGGAAATATTGATAATTGCCATACAATTTTACGCAAAATACGTACATCTACATTTTAATTTTATTAAATGTTTATTTATACAATTGAATGCTAGTCATTGATTTAAATCCATTTTACAAACATTAGTTTAGCTTAAAAACAACTTACTAATAAATAAATATTAAATCTAAAAAGTGAATTTCAAGAATATATAATATACTCTGTATTATTGTTACATCCATAAGATCTATACATACCTATCTACAATAGCATGTAGAAAGCAACATTGTTTTTGTTAGTTTGTTATGATTTCGTTAAAAAATTACTTGACCAATTTTAAAAATTCTTTCACAATTAGAAAGCTACAACTTCACTGAGTAACACAGGATATAGAACAGGACCTACGCGTGTAACTGCTATAGTAATTATTATAAATAGAGAGTAAGAAAATAAGGTTAAGGCAGATAATGTCCTGTGCTAACATATCTAATGACCTGTTAAGTTATTTCAAGACTTGAGTCTAAAAATGTCCAGTGCTTCCTAATGACTAGAGTCCAAAAATGTCAAGTGTAACATAAACATTTATTTCTAACTAGCTGACTTCGCGCGGTTTAACCCGCGTGGTTCCCGTGGGAATACGGGGATAATATATAGCCTATAGCCTTCCTCGATAAATGGGCTATGTAATATTGAAAGAATTTTTCAAATCGGATAAGTAGTTCCTGAGATAAGCGCGTTCAATCAAACAAACAAACAAACTCTTCAGCTTTATAATATTAGTATAGATTTTTGCATCGTTCCCTGTTCTAGGAATGCTATATCAGATTTAATGTAGTTATCACACTAAAACTAGGTAATATAAATTAAATTAAAGACATTAAAAACTTTTAACTGCCAGGCATCAGCTAGGTAATGAATGCATTTAACTAACTGTTCTAATAAACTGTATTAAAATGCCTTACCCAATTTTTTTTTATTATTAAACCTACAAACGGATTCAGAAAACTTTTTTGAAGAATATTTGCCACATCTTTTCAAATATGATGAATAGAGAGTCAGGACTCGAGACCCTTGAAACATCTTATGTTCCAAAGCCCAACCCCATATTGGGCAGTTTGTTCTTCTACCACAAGTTCTTACCGACCGAACAAGCTGACGCACTTTCACTCTTCCTAAATGAGGTATGTCTGGGTATCACAGGCTCGCGTTTAAGTCTCAAAAGAGCTGGAACTCAGAGACGCCTTTATATAAAGGGCATAATTAAAAAAAGTTCATGACATTGACATTAGACAATGTTGACAGACATTTGACAGTACTTATAAGCTATTTGAATTTGACGTTTGTGCATAAAAGTTTCATTTCAACAAAATTCAAATTGAAAAAGGGATTAATTTAATAAAGTTAATATAAATAAGTTCATTAAATTACACTATATTTTAAGCTATGTAATAAACCTATAAGAATGATTAACATAAAAGAATCTAATGTTGTCTTAGCGATTGATAAACTTAAATAATAATGAACAGACGATCAACATTTCTGCTCGCTGTATTTGTTGTTTTGATTTATTTCTCGTTGATTGTTTTCATGTTACGACCTTTGCAAAGTGGTAGAAGCTATTATGGTAACATGGGAATCAATCATTTGGGCTTACGTGAGATAAGAGTGAGCTGGTGTAAAGATTTGAAATGGCGCTCTCCGCCCTCTTCTCATGTAGTTGCATTGGTGTCGTATCCGGGCAGTGGAAATACCTGGTTACGGTATCTCCTGCAACAGGTTACAGGTTTTGTACGATTATACTAGTCCTAGCCCTGCGTAGTGCTCGTTCCCATGAGAATACGAGGATAAAATAGCCTAAGCCACTTACAATCAACTTGGCTTTCTAGTTGTAAAATTCAAAATCGGTTCAATAGATCCAGATATTACCTCCTACAATACTACAAACTTTACCTCTTTATAATATTAGTATAGATATTCCTTTAAGCAGAATGTTTCAAATTACTGCTTAAGATAAGCAGTCATTTGAAACCTCCTCCTCACCAGAGGAGATTCAAAATTCAAGTTCAGGCTTAGTTTTGGAAGGCAAGTAAATAAGTTTGGTAGGCAGCGTCTACTGAGAAGTGACAGCAAGAAAGTTAAGTCTTGCTCCAAAAAAAAATCATTTAAAAATATTATTTTTTCTTAATGTTTAAAATAACAATATTTTCTTTGTATTTTGTGAATTATTTACTGTGAAGTTGAACCAGTGCTTCTAAGCATCTTTGTCAATCATATTAAAACCATGTTTCAATTGTGTTTTAGTTTTTGTATGGTGATAAATATAGGTATTATTTTTTTATTCTTCACCAGTTAGCCCTTGACTTAATCTTATCCGATGGTAAGTGATGATTCAATCACAGACAGAAGCTGGATAACTTGTTTGGAATACAATGAAAATTCACACCCTTTTCAGTTTCTACATGGCATTGTACTGGAAAGCTAAATCTCTTGGTGGTTAATCTTTGCTAGCCACAGCCAAATCAGTCAAAAACAAAGTTTAAATTTTTTCTTTACATATATCTTGATTTTAGGTATAATGACTGGATCAATATATATGGATTATGGTCTCCGAATGCATGGATTTCCAGGTGAAAATGTAACAGATGGCTCAGTATTAGTTGTTAAAACTCATGAAGCACCCCCGCTAGAAGTTGATAAGTTTAAATCGGCCATTCTACTGATCAGAAACCCAAGAGATGCTATCCTGGTAAGAATTGATTTCAAACATTTTGACTGTTAATACAAATAGATTTGTGATTTTGATATGCATGTTGATGCCTGATTTTTGTAAAATTGTTATGTAATTGATATCATAAATATTTATTTGCAATATCATTAATTTGTCTCATAAACAATGCATGCCTCATGATTGCAATTCAAATACAAAAAAAAAGTGTAATGTTTATCAGGTAACACAAGAATTAAACATGCGTAAATCATAAAACAAAATATGATGTATGGGAATAATTATATAATATTTGTGATAGTTAGGCCTACTCATAGACCTTTTTGATGCATATGAATCAACTTGAGGAACTCTCGTATTGTATAAGATTTGAATGGAATATACTATAAACACTTCTTTGAAGCAATAAAATATATCCAATCACACACATCTAACTAAGTTGAACAAGCACAAAATAAGTTTAAAATCATTACCTCCTGTGTATATATTAAACATTTTTTTAAATAAAAAGCTTTTTTGACAGTTTCTGTTTAATTCTAGCCATCACAGAATTCATTGACTAGTCAGCGTTGACACTTTAACAATGTAATAATGCTTCTGCACTTGCTGTCTTCATTATGGTAATTATTACTGTTTTTGTTTTTTTTTGTTTGTGATTATTGTGCACAAGTTACTGCTTATATTTGTCATATTTCCAAATTGCTACCTGCAGCCATTTTGTGTGTATTTTCATATTTTGCTAAGCACATAACACATTGACATACTTGTATATCAAAATTATTTTAATCTTGCACCTCAATACAGAAGTTGTGCCTGTATTGTAATTGTGTGTCAATAAACACAAAATGTAATTTGTAAAAGAAATATTTCGGTATGATGTCAGGTTTTGGTTTATAAATATATGTGTGTGGTCTTTATAAAGCGAAAACTTTGTGTGTGTGTGTGTGTTTGTGCGTGATTGCGTGCGTGCGTGCATGCGTGCGTGCATGTGTGTGTGTGCTGAGCTGCTGAGCTGCTGACATGCTAGTGATTTCCAAAAAAGTCTGTTTGAGTGGGTACAACAATAGTCAAATGGGCGAGGATCCATTAATGCCCCAAAATATACTAAACATTGACCAAATATTACACAGAACTAATTTTTTGTATCAGTATATACAAAAGTATTATATTAAATCTGCACAGCATTAATTTCAATACAAATTTTAATGACGTTATACAAATTCTAGGCGGACTTCAATAGACTACACAAAGGCCACATTGGCACTGCGCCTAAATCTGCCTTTAAGAGGAAATCCCACGAGCAGAAGAAATCTGGTGGGTATTTTTTTAATTGACAAAAATTCAAACTTCATTCATATCTTGGAAGCATTTGAAACGTCAAGTGTTTGTAGAGACTACCTCTGGAAACTACATCCCCGGTAATATGTTCTAACCCCTTTAATGGGTAAGGCTGTTGCCTATGGGTAAGTTACTTGGTTTCTTTTCGGCGAGGTTTGACGTTTTTTATTTTTCTATAGCCTATATTATCTGCGTCAACAATATATCTAGTGATGAGAAAAGAGATATTGTTGAGCAATACCAGAAGAGTTGTCTCTCCAGTTTCTTTCCAATGCAAAGAGTAATATTGTTTGTGACTGTCGCAAATAATATTACTCTTTATTGGATTTTTCTTTACCTTGTCTCAAGATATGTCATGGATGCATCAACAACATAATCTTGTGAAAAGGAAAAGGGATATTGTCTATAGCAGCACAGTTATCCAAGTCCCAGCTCTTTCTTCCCAATGAATAGGACGAGATTAATATTTGTGACTCTATCGCTATTGTTTGACATTTTTTTTTCCTTTATCTCAAAATATTATGTTGTGGATGCACCAACAACATAAACTCGTCAAGAGAAAAGAGTTATTGTCTACAGCAGCACAGTTGTCATAGTCCCAGCTCTCTCTTCCCAACGCAAAGAAAGAGAATAATATATGTGACTGTCGCTATTGTTTGACATTTTTCTTTTCCTTGTCTCAAGGTATTATGTTGTGGATGCTTCAACAACATAAACTCATCAAGAGAAAAGTGATATTGTCTATAGCAGCACAGTTGTCACAGACCCAGCTCTTTCTTTTCAATGCAAAGAAAGAGAATAATATTTTTGACTTGAGATTTGATATTGTGTTGTGTACTCACCATGTTAGACCTACTTCTCTCATTTAAAGAAATAGGACATACATGCCTGATTCCAGTCAGCTAAGAAGTATATGAAATCTATTTTCAGAGTGGTCGACTTATGTGTTCAGTCAGTTGGCGGTGTGGGAGCTGCTGCACCAGCAGTGGCTGACCAAGTTCCTCGGGCCGGTGCATGTGGTGTTCTACGAGCTGCTGGTGCGGGACACTAGGAACACGCTGATAGGCATCTTGAGTTTCCTGAACCACACTGTCTCTGAGGTTTGTAAATGTTTATCAATCATCATCCATCATCATCATCATAATCATCATCATCGTCATCATCGTCATCGTCATCGTCATCATGATCATCGACTCTCCTTACAGGAGACGCGATATGGAGCTAAGTCGATATTCATATATCTATACTAATATTATAAAGCTGAAGAGTTTGTTTGTTTGGTTGAACGCGCTAATCTCAGACACTACTGGTCCGATTTGAAAAATTCTTTCAGTGTTAGATAGCCGCTAGTTAATAATAATAATGTGATACAGAAGGCAGTGATCCTTGAGACAGTGCATATTGTGAGGAGTTTCCTCTCTGTAGCCCTGACCACTGGTTGCTTGGGCACTCAAATAAATTTTCTAAATACTTAATACCAAATGATAATCTGTAATATAAGCACTATAAAAAATTGTTAATTACGTTTTTTTACCAACACTTTTCAATTTTGTACTAGGAGGACATGCATTGTGCGGTGGCTAACAGAGAAGGAATATACAAACGCAAGAAGAAATATAAAAATTTCGAACCATTCTCCCCCGAAATGTACTCTGCTATCAACAAAGTCCGGCATAGAGTGCTGCATATGATTACAGAGTTTAATAACAAACATAGAAACATTACCCTCCATACGGTGCACTCAGGTAAAAATTACACGTTACACTATCGCCGAATACCATAGACAGTGTAGTTTGCACTCCTGTAAAGGTTTTACTAGTAAATAATAAAAACTAAATATTGTTTCTCTACATAAGGACGTTAAAGTGGCGCGACTTGGTCTCATTTTGTTGGAAAGGTCTCCAACTAACTTTAGAAAGTCCATGTATAAAAACCACCAAGTATTCTGCAAATTGCGATAAAAATCATATATGACCGAGTCTATCTTTAGGAATAGTGCAGCGCATTATAGATGTCGATAACATATCGATTAAATAATTTTACATATATAAAAATAATATTTAAACAATATTTTATGTTTGCATTATTTTATGGAGTGTATAATAATTAATTATAAATGTTGCTTCTATCAGTATTAAAGTAGAAAAAGTAGTAGCAGTTGTACATTAACATAAGCTAATCTATTATATTTTTCTCGCAGTCTACAGTGAAGTTTACTGCTTAGTATTGTAGTGTAATACCCCAATAAGCTATTACGTATAAAACACTTGTTGAGTATTAACTTTGAAACGCTTTTAATGTTTGTTATTAAAACTGTTGGCTCAACTTTGTACTTATCTGAGTGAAAATATTTAAAACCGAATTTACTAAAATGTTGAAACTATACATTTTCCTACATTGTAAACTGGTGTTTGTAGGATATGAAAAAAAATATCTAAGAGAATATTATCTATAAAATACATTTTTAGAATTTTATATTGCCTAACATCTATGACTTAATTAAAGAATACTTTAGAATCACTAGTTATATTGATCCTAAATATCTTACAGACTACAGCGACTAGGCGACAGACTAGTGTTTTCATTTATTTTTAATATTATTTATATAATTATATACTTATGACATATCTATGCTACATATTATCCATGTGTTTGTGTGGATCTAAAGAAGCTCATTCTTAAAATCTTAAGTTAGTACTTCGAAGATGTACCAAATGGCCTAAATTTAGGAATTTTGAAAAACAGTTTATTGCTTTATTGTTTTTTATAAAGCACAAATGTATCGAAAGTATTGCGGGTTATTATTGCTTTCCTATCGATATTTATTCTAATGACTGATCTACTGTATCAATTATATATATATCATATTGCAATTAATCTCATTTACCTTTAAGAAAAATAAAGAAATCCTTAGACGATAAATATATTAATTGTTTGAAATCAATGATTAAGTTAAACATGGGCCTATGACTTACTGTGATTATTGTACTATAGTTATATTAATTTTAACAAAAATGTATTATCTCATATTTAAGCCAGGTTAGGTTAGGTTAATTCAGATTTACTACTGCTGCATACTTGTGGTTAAATTGCTACTTGAACTGAAAACTATACAATTCATTTCGTCTTTTTTGTTTTTGTTTACAAGTAAGAGAACAATGGCACTGCTTTCGACTGTTGATATTTGATGACGGTTAAATTCGCACGATTTACAAAAGTACACGTTTGTTAAACTTTATGCAACACTATCAATTAAATGGTAAGCGCATTATGAACTGACTCGTCGGGCCATAAATTACTGCCCTATGTCTATCTTGCTTGCACTTACAGACCTTATGAAACCGCTTTATGAAAGGCTTATCAATAAAAAATAACACCTTAGGAAGCTTCTGCTTGACCGTTGGAACAAATAGAGCTTATTTTTTTTTCAATTTTTATAGTAATAGATAAGTAACGTAAGTATGTAGCCGTTTATCGATAACGACTCCGGTGCGCTGTACATTTCTATCTCTTTTGGCATTTATGGCCTGACGAGCCATTTGATAACTTGTTAACGAGCTTACCATATTGAAATAGGTAGAAATGATATAAAATTGTTCAAACAAATTTATTTACAAACATTATTATATTATTCTTTAACTGTAATGTAATGTAAAAACAGTATTAATAGTTAATTAATAGGTATAAATAAGGATAGATGTTTATCAGTTGTAGGAACAATAATAATTTTAAGTAATTATTTATTTTAATGTAGTTACACTGCGATTTTGTTTAGATAACTAAATGTTAACAACGACTGAATCTATTATTTAATAAATGCAATAAATAAATAGTTGCATGTCATTTATCTAAGCTATTAATTATGGTTAATGTTTACAAAACCTTGTTTAATAGGAGTTTTTGGGCGTCGCGTCTTTTTTAAATTATTCTTAAATGAAAATAAAGAAATATTTACTTAACTATTTTGTTTTATAGATAAAGATACTACAATTAAAACACTTTAGTTAGGTACATGTTATATAAGTTTATCGAATATTTAGCCAATTATTAATATTAAGTATAAGTATCAATAAATAACTGTTGTTCTCAAAAGGTAGTTGACTGGTTAAATTGTGTTTTGTAGGTTAATTTAAGCATTTATTTATAAAATTGCAATTTAGCAATCAGATGATCTAGTGAATATGGGAATATAATAATTTAAATGATTTTAATTCATTTATTCGTATGCGGTGTATCTATTGAAACATTTTTTTTATTATTATTTAGATAGGTACTAATTATAATGAACTTTAAAATCATTTATTTAAAATGGACCTACCTCTTATAGATTATTTAATTATAGTTTTAGCTAAGTTGTCATACATATTTTTGATAATAATTTGCATAATATGGAAGCACAGAGAATATGAAACAAAAGGACAAATAGTACAAATTTGATAATAGTTCGATAAGTTATTGCAAACGTTTAGTTTACTTGAATGGTTTATATTGGTAATTTGATTTTTTTTAATAATGTCGTGTCATAAAACTCCCATTATGAAATTTAAAAGAATATTCTAATGTCATAGATAATTCACAGGCCTAATCAGACCAAATACATTGTCGTCTAAGCATGAATATCGGAATAAATTAAAAAGTTATATTTAAACAATGCTCTAAAGGATGTGTTATAATATAACTTTTTTACTTTTATAGCACAGTTAGAGCCCTGGGTTTTTGGTTTTTAAGACAATGAAGTTAAACGCGAGTATATTTTGTATATGTATAAAAAAGTTAGGCTATGTAGGTACACTGTTTAATTTGTATTACGCACAAATGGCGCTCAAGTTCGTGTCTCAAATTTAGAATTCTGGCATGTAGAGAATCGCTAGCTTTATCTATGATTTAGGTATAACGTATAAATTGAAGTATTTCTTTATATTACCTAACGGTTTTCTTTTGAAAAAAGTTATATTGTTATCATATTATAATGACATTAAATAAAGTAGAGTAAGTACGAAACGTGCATAACTTGGCATTACATCTCTCTTGTCTTTATTATAAAACTAACTTCGTTCGTTTTATAAACTGTACTTGTTCTTTAATGACCCTCATTAAGCAATCGCTTCAGGATCTACTATTTTTGTACAACTACTATTCATTACTATTACTATGTGTTTAATAAAAATATGAAATGGTGAAAAATTTAATTCATGTCTTTGTAACTATGGAAAAATGATAGCTTTCTATTGTTTTGCTCTGTCTATGTAATGCAGAATTACTTTTAGTCTATACTCTAAATTAAGCGAGTAGAAACTGAAAAAATAAAATAGCAGTAGAACAAAAAGATTTTTGTTTATAATTATTTTCTGTCTGATTGTTTGCGCTAATGTCTATCTGAACGGCTGGACCGATTTTTTTGAAACTTGCACTGGATAGAGGAAGTTATTGAGCAACATATTATGCCGAAATTGTATCCCGAAATATACATGGTTCCTGCGGGATTTGTGAAAAACTGAATTTCACGTGGACGTAATCGCGGGCCACCGCTAGTCAATTATGAAACTATTCTATTAATAAGTAATAATTTTATAGATTTTTTGTTAAGTAGGTACCTTATTCTATTCGATGTTTTTGTTTTTAGTTTATTTTTTTTTAACATTTGATTTTTTCGAGATTTAAACTTAATTGTATAAAATATTTATTTTACTTTAAAATACTTTTCTATGTATAAAAACGACTATTTTTACTGGATACTATTTTGCTATAATCTAAGAAACTGAAAAATAAATG
Source organism: Bicyclus anynana (assembly GCF_947172395.1). Classification (NCBI taxonomy): domain Eukaryota; kingdom Metazoa; phylum Arthropoda; class Insecta; order Lepidoptera; family Nymphalidae; genus Bicyclus; species Bicyclus anynana. The sequence continues at coordinate 9,050,176 of NC_069090.1, forward strand.
TTGACTTAAATATTCCAACATTTTTATTTAATTATTTAAAATCTTAATAATATTTTGAATAAGAAATGCATTAATCCTATTTCCGTTCCATATAAGCGTATGTCGAAATTATTATAAAAAATTCAATATTATTAGCCAATCGGCTGATAATGATGATGATGATTCAGCTCACTGCTGAGCTCGAGTTGCCTCTCAGAATAAGAGGAGGCGTGGCCCAATGCGGATTGGCAGACTTCACACACGCAGAGAATTATGAAAATTCTCTGGTATGCAGGTTTCCTCAAGATGTTTTTCGTTCACTGTTTGAGACACATAATATTTAATTTCTTACAATATATATATTATTACGATTACAAAGCTGTATTGGAGAAGGATTTTTCCATTTTGTATATTTGTAGGTACCTACGTATAATACCCTAGTTAATAACCTTATGCACGCTCCTGATTGTCAGCATATTATGCTAACCACTGGCCCAACCGAGCAGTAGTAACTACGCTACAATTACACCACCGTCTCGAGAGTCGAGATTAGCATTAACTATTTTAAGCATTGTGAGTTGTTGCATAGAAAATTGAAACGCTATCAAGTTCTCGAGAATGAGAGATTGGTCTTAAATAATTCTCTTAATTATTGTAACATTTTTTTTTTTTGTATTGCAAACTTATGACACTCAGTTTCACTCGCGTAGTTACAGGTACCGATGGGAATACGAGATAAAACATAGCCTGTGACACTCACATAGTGACGAGACTTTCTAGTTAAAAGAATTTTCAAAATCGGTTCAGTGCATGCAGTGATTACCTACCCCGTAATATACCACAAACTTTACCTCCGTACCTTAAGAGCCATTCTTACTGCCATGGCAGCGCATTGTATAACCTCATGAGCATGTAATTGTGCTGGCAAGTTGGCAACCATGCTGGCACTCAGCGATGCTGCCTGGGTGATGATCTCGTACAAATGGCAATTCATTTGATTCACATAGAAGGAAGGTAATTGAAATGAAATACTTCGCAAAACTAAATATGCTTTATTTCACATTATACCATTCATTGGTCACAAACAAGTTTGCACTTGGACAATGAACTTAAAGTTACTCCGAGCTTCATTCAGTATAAAATATATGCAAGTATAACAATTCCTGCTGTTAAACAGAACACTCCAAATCTTTTCACTTTACACAGAAACCGTCTTGACATCGACCCATGATAGAAATCAATATAAATAAAGAAAACAACGTATAATATAATATAAATTCAAATGAATTGTAGTAGGTATACTTTGTGCCAAAAAAGAAGACAAACTAAATAAGGCCAAACATCAAGACGATTAGTAAATTAGCCCCAAAATTAGGGACATTTCACTCAGATTCAATGATTTCCAATCACAATAAAGTAGAAGACCAATTGCAACCAACCGTTGACAAAATACAACATTTAGTTAAGTTCAAAGATAATTAAGCAAATTATGGTTGACCTCGTTAATTTTTAACTTTAGTTTCCATGGTTATTATTTTGATACTTACATTAAAATGGCTATTATAAGAATCCCATGCTATTCGCAAACACCTATTAAAATTATTGCCGTCAACAATAATTCAATAAAATCAACGATCACGCACCGCGACTGTTAAATCACCATAAATTTATTGTGTATCAACATGTTTTAAACTCTTATATTATTATCATATAAAAATTATCATCAATATCACAAATAAAATACAAAACTCGTAGTTACGCTAATTTATTATATTCGTAGGAAAATCGGGTATTCGGTTATACATACATTTATCGATTTTACAAGACCTAGGATGCGTTCCAACATAATATTACATTACTGCAAGATAATAATTTAACTCGATCTTCACCCTTCAGCACAACCCACTCGACGGAAACGCATCCTAACCGTGACTTTTGCAAGGCGTTAAATTTTCGATAATAATTAAGTCTTAGTTTATATTAACAATACGGCATTGGCTTTTAATTATACAAAGCAAATAATAATATATATAGAAACACTAACTTTAATATACAAATAATATAGACTTATAAAGTCATGCATTCGATAAACTTCTAGCAGCGTATATTTAACTAGGAAATAGTCAACAGGCTTTATCCTACGGCGGCATAAATCTTTTACATAATGTGCGACGGAACAATACTAATGTTTATTTATGGCAGAGACACATTCAACACCCACGGTAGTCGACACTACGTATACCTTGTAGAATAGAACCCATTCTACGAGGTATATCATTTTGGAGGAATCTGTATATTCCATTTTGGAAAGACCGTTTATCTTTGGTTGTAAAAGTTAGATGTACAGACAGTTGCGTCCATTCATACACAAACGAGACTGTCCTATCTGTAAGTGGTAGCTAATCAACTGCTTTTTTGGTAAAAGTGTATCTAATAGGTATTTTAACATTACATTTCTCAGAATTACTGGTGTGCTTACATTAGCTTCCATCCACTTAACTTGTCTTGTCTTGTCACCTTCCACCTTCTTCCCAAAATAGAATATCTATAACATTAAAATAACATATCCATGGCATATCGGATAAAGGTAAACCACTCCGCGTAGGTGAGTGAGGAGTCGGCACTTCAACATTTATTCATTGACGCACGAACCTCTCTCGTATGTTATGCGCTTTACCTATACATATTAAAGATATCAACTAAGTAACAAAGCTTCCTCAAAATCTCGTAAATGACACTGTGGGCTATGCCAATGTATAACTACCATAAATCGTCACAAAGGCCATTTCCCGTGATTAAATATGATTTTCTTTACAATGCTGCATCGATGTCGAGTAAAATAATTTACAATGTTCAGAATGATTATAGGACAAAAACAAAATTCAGAAGTGCGAGTGTTAATTAGTTATTCTTCCAATCCAGTATAGCCTTACCAGAACTAGAAAAAACTTGATAGAGTAAGTAGCTTTTAGTTGTCTGTGCTTTTCTAGTAGAAGAATTAGTTTATTATAGGAGATGGTCAATTTCAAGTCCAGTCTTGTACCCTGTATCATTAAAATTTAAAGAATACAAGGATTTTATTAAAATCTAAATGAGTGAATAAATCAAACTAAATAAAAAGAAATAAATAAAATTAAAACCCAAGTTTTTGACAGCAACTATGACATGACAATTGGCAGCAAACGTCAAATCGACTAGTGCATTGAAAACGTCATCAATTCGCCTTTATTACCTATAGTAGTGTTGCATTTCTTGGAACGAGAATGAATATTATTCCGAAATAATTCAAAGTAAATTCGTAGATTAGTATAGTCAAAAATAGTTAAAAAATATATTTTCTTTTATTTCCGCCAGGGTACAATGACTGATCCTGGGCTCCATACAATTCTGGACTTCTTCTTTCATCTTTCTGATCAGACTATATGAGAGATTTATAAAACGACGCCGTGTAAAGGATCCGCCGGCCGTACACCGTCATTTCGTAGCCACGAATTATCTAACAGTTCAGTCTATAGTGGCTTTGACAGTTTGGTTGCCGACCAAACGACCAGTAACCAAGTAATAAAAATAAATCAGACTTCACACCATGCACATTCGCTAACAACCTTCTAATATCCTCTATGGCCCCTTCTCTGATCACAACGTTACTCACAATTTTCTATAATTTTTCATCGTTTTGTCTAAAACAATATATCCCACTTATCGAATTGCGCATGTTACCGTCTAATATGAACTTTATTTCATAAAAAAATAAAGTACATATTTCCGTGCAAACCTCCTTGTATGTATAAACCGTCTGGATTGTTAATTTCACGCTTATAACCGTCAGAATCATGTCACATGTATCCACAATTCTGCCTCTATTTAATTACATCATATATTTCTCAATATATAACATAGATAAATATAATTTATAAAGTTGGAGTAACCTGTCATTATGTCAAGAAAAAAAAATCAAATGATCAAACATTCGCATTCTTAAAAAAAATAACAAAACAATATTAAAAGCCACGTTCAACAAATCGGGCTGACTAGTATAAATAAAATAAAATGATGTCTTGCAATGCAATAATTAGGACCCTCTTGTAGCTGGTTCGCGAGTTTCAGGAAACATAGAACGAAGTGTAAGTCAAAATGAATTCACTCTACGCAGCACCAAGAATGTCCATGTATTACTTTTATAGAAGTAAACAAGTTCAAAATATCCATAGCCTGCGCGCAATTAGTTGGCCACGAGAGAGAGGGTTTAAAGTCGGAACTATATTTGACGTGTATTGCCATGATGACGCATCAAAACGGAATCGGTTTTGTAAAACGGATAACCGTAACCATACTAATACTAAATACTAAATTAAGTTAGTATTTAGTATTATTCACACTTAAGCCGGATTTTACATTTGTCAGACGTGTCGTGACAGAACAGAATCAGTGTACAAAATGTATTATATCGATTCTGTTATGATGCGTCACGTCACGACACGTCAGACAAATATGAGTAACAATATATTAATAAAAATTAACGACTGACGATTCGCCAATTTTTATTAATATGTCGTGGTTTTTGCTTTAATTTAATGCTTTGCGCAGGTAAAACTTGGCAAAATCATCTTGACAAATTTGGCAAAGAATCGAATAACCAAAGCATTCAGAATGTATGACTAGATACTAGAGCTGACACCCAAAATATGGTCAGAACGCGACATTTAAATGGAAAAACCAACTGACGCGCCTTAACAAACGATAAATAGAGGTCCACCTTATGGTATTGACGCTCTAGGCATCCATTCCCCACTCTCTCCAATCCTGCGCTCACACTTGAGTCGTGCCTCGTGGTTAATGGCGTGCAGAGAGTTTTTTAATAGAGTATGTATTTTTTAATAGGTACAAAACAGGAAAATTCCTAACGCAAAACAGGTTCGTAACGAGTTCTCAGGGTAGGCAGGGCATTTTTGCACCTATGTTGTGCACGCTACTGCTCGTGGTCAACTAATTGCACACAGTTATAATAACTGTTTTCGCCAACATTATACCACCAGTTTTATGGGACCAAGTGCGTTTTGCGTAAAGTTAAAAGAATTCCAACTGTCTACTATATTGATATTATAGATGATTAAAAAAAATAGAAATGTTAGTCAAGACTAAAAGATGTTTAATATAAATAAATAAAACGAAAATTAGCATCACGCACTTGGCTGGATTAAATTCGACATTTCTCTTTATAGTAGGGGAGCCGAAGACGGGATTCTTGCAGTTACTCGAGCGCGACAGATGAACATAAGGAACTAGGAAATGTTGTTGAGTACGTATAATATACGTTTAGAGCAAACAAAAAAAAATAACTTCAGAAATACTCAACCAGAACGTCAGATAAGGATATAGTAGGTTAGTAATTACTAAAAAGGTGTGCATTTCGAAAATCTAACGATTTGAGCGTAATTTAACGCCATCATCCCAAAGTTACAAAATTCGCGATTAATTTTTTACTTGTTTTGAAGAAAATAATCTATTAATTAATCCATAAAATTGTCAAAGTAATAGAATTATATAAATTGCTTTGATTTTTCCCACCGCTAAAAGCAAAAAAAAAAGTAAATAACCAAATATTCTTCCTATGTTTTAATCTACCAAATGCAATCGGTCCCCATGACGCTTTAGTAACTGCAAATTTAGCATCCCGGGCTCCCCTACTATAATACATTCTCAGTATTTGTGTTAGAGTTAAAGTGTAACAGAGTTCCGTAACAGTTCAAGCCGAAGACATTTTTTTTTTTTAATAAATAGCAACTTATACGAACAGTTCTTAAGTTGTAGTTAGATAGTTGACGGAATTTTCAATCGGTTAAAATATTTTACATCTCTGTACAACCTTGATCTAAAATAGTAACTCCCAAGGTTTTATTAATATTTTACGATTTATTAAACAATTAGAATTTGTTGCTGACCATACAATGTCAGACAATGAATGGATGCGTAGACGGCCTAAAGCTTCTTGCATGCGTTGAATACGAATAAACAAATAAGTTACTAGAAATTTACGCCAAAATTTAAATAAAATAATCAGAAATTCCACTAAAGTTGGCGCATCTCTTAAGATTTAAAATAATTCTCAATCTTCCATACAATTTATACTTAATGCATTTAATAAATTTCTTCTTTATTTTAATGAATTTTGACTTTTAGCCAAGGCAGCTCAATTTACTTTGCTAATAACTTTTATTTGTTTGAATTACCAGTTTTAACTTGTGAATTTTTAATTTAGCCACAGACAATATAAATTACCGAGTCTGTGCTTTCGCTCTTTGGCGTTTATAAAAGACTATTTTCGCCTGGTGAATAGTTTATCATTTTTTAGTCCACGATTTTGTCTAAATACTATGAGCAATAAATAATAATTATCTAACTGTAAAATAACATAATGTAACCTTTTCATTTCTAAATTAAATTCAACGCCAACAAGAAGCTTTACGTCATTTAAGTAAATTGAACTTCAGAAGAACGCTGCTCTTTCTCGCTCGTACCCATGTGACATTCCGTGTGTGCGACTGAGATGGCGCTCTACGAAGAAGCGAGCTACAGTAGAAACTCGATTAATAGAACCTATGAGTGTCCTATGGCATTCAATTAATCGAAAATCCGGGTAATTGAAATATGCGATAGATTCTCTATAATGAGCAATGGTACCACCTATATTATGGTTTGTATAGCAGTTTAATAATAAGTAGGTGCTGTCCATTGACCTCTTATAATAAAAGGACGCACAATCATGTAGAAAATTCCACCTAAATAATGGCTTATTTTGCTTTGACAGTTTTAGAATTATTGGTAAAGGAAATTATACCTACATTTTAAGGTTTTTAAATATAGTCCAATATTCAATAAAATCCCAAATTCAAAAAATTGATTTTAAGGTTGAATTTGCAAATGCGACTGCTTGAATTGAGTGCCAAGAAGTTGTGTTTGGCACTCATTGAGTGGGGACGTTTTTGGTCGCAGATTGTGCATCCACTTTTTAATAGGAGATCGATGGGGATGGCACCAGGTACTGTCACAACATCCAAAGCTTTCTGTAATAAATATTAACATCTAAAATCTGTAGAACAAAGGTCCATATGATCGAGTTTCGACTGCATCTCTTTCTGAAGTTCAATGTGACTGCGCGGTGTACGGGAGAGTGACGAAGTTAGAGCAAGGTGTAGTGGGCAGGGAGCCGGCTCGTGGGCACGTGGGCAGTCGTGGGCGCTAGTGGGCGGGGCGCGGTCACCGCAGCGCGCGGCAGCGACGGCACACGCGCACGGCGCCCATGTCGCCCCACGGACTCATCTCCGAGCACGACCCGCAGAAAATGCCGCCACACCGCCTGCGATACAAGTTTATCTATTTTATTTATTTATGAATACTTAATTTGTACGTCTGAATAACATTAGGATATAACGCTCGACTGATTGTGTGCAAACTTCACAAAATCCACTAAATAGTCCGAACAAAACCTAAACATTTGCTTTGGATAGGTGAGCCCGTTCTAGAGTTATAAAATTACAATGAAAAGTGGCATTGATTTTGAAATACATAGAAAAATAACAAGCTAGAGCCATTTATACAATACTAGCGGACGCCCGCGACTTCGTCCGCGTGAAACCCCACTACTACCCGTACCCCTTACCCTACCCAACCCTACCCTACCCCTACCTAGCCCCTCCCTACCCCTTCCCTACCCTACCCTATCCTACCCTTACCCTACCTCTAACGTACCCCTACCCTATCCTTACCCTACCACTACCCTATCCCTACCCTACCCCTACCCTACCACGGGACGGCGACAGAAGCTTAAAAAATGGAGTAACTTCTCCCGTTTTCCTAATATTTCCCTTCACTGCTCTGCTCCTATTGATCATAGCGTGATGAAAAGTATACTATAACCTGCCCAGGAGTATGTTGAATAATTGTACCAAGTTTCGTTAAAATCCGTCGAGTACTTTTTGTTTCTATAAAGAACATGCAGACAGACAGACAAGACAGATAGACAAAAATTTTACTGATTGCATTTTTGGCATCAGTATCGACCACTAATCACCCACTGATAGTTATTTTGGAAATATATTTATAGTGCAAAATTGACCTCTCTACAGATTTATTATAAGTATAGATAATCATAATCATTATAATAATTTGCCGACAGATATTTATTGCTGTTAGGCCTCGGTTGACCAACACTGCGTTTCTGGTGTAGGATCGCTAATCCAGCAGTTTAAGGCTCAGTCCAGAAAGGGCAAATTCGCCGCGATTCTCTCGCGCGTATTACGCGCGACCGTTGCGTCCACAAGGCGCATACCAACACGCGAGCATTTGGGGAGAAATTCAGTATTAAACATGGAGTTGAACGTGCACTCGCTCTAGAGTTGACTGGACGCAACAAGGCGTCCCTAGTATCTCGACTCGCGCGCAATACGCGGTAATCACGCGCGAGTCGAGAGTCGTGCATCGCGCAGTGCAGGCGATTTACGCGCGTATTTTGAATTCGCGCGATGCTTGTGGACGCGATCTATTAATGTCTAGTACTTCGACGTATGAATTCGCGCGATACGATTCGCGACGAATTCGCCCCTTCTGGACAAGGTCTAAAAGCGAGCCAACGTCCGTTGGACCTTGGTCGCGGCGCTGCTGGCTCACCTGCAGTGGTGCCGGCGCCGCGCCAGCCAGAACTGGTTGCGGCAGTGCTGGCAGCGCGGCGCGGCGCTGTCGGGCAGCCACAGCACGCCGCGCGCCTCCTCGCCCACCTCCACCTCGGAGGCGCTGCCGCTGCTGCTGCCGCTCGCCGCGCCGCTGCTGCTGCCGCTGCGCAGACTGCGGCTCGCGGTGCCGTTCCCGTTGCTGTTGCCTGCCGCCTGCGACAACAGCAACACTTATATCATATTTATTTGTTTCCTTCTTGGCCCTGTGCGGCGAGCGATTAAGTTATTTTGTCAAAGATTGTACCTCAATCATTTAAACATATATATATTTGTGTGAGTGGTTTAATTAAGTTTCTAAATTTAATTTATCGAAGTAAAACATCGTTACGCATGCTTGACTTGCGAAGAAACTTGGTGAATGCGTTACGAAAAGTGTAATCGAAATGACATAACATTAAATTTAAAAAGCGTTATCTGTACCAACACTATACTACGACACAACACAAGTTAACGACATAATTGTGAAAGAACTAGTAGGAGCTTGTGAAGTAAAGCAAGTCCGAAACGAGAAATGGCGCTACTAATCGCTATTACTTTTTAAATTTCTCTTACCCACACTAAACACACTAACTATATTATACAGGGCAAATTAAATAAAATATTGGAGATATCTTCGTACCTGCGTGTGCGGCGGCGGCAACGCAGCGGGCGCGGGCGACGCACGACGCAGCGCCTCGCGGGCGTCGCGCAGTTGTCCTCGCAAGTCCTCCACTACTTTCTGTGAAAGGAGTTTTGTATTGTTAAGGTATTGCTTTTTGTTACAACACTTCACATTAATATTAATAAAGGCAAAAGTTAATGTATATCTTAATACTAATATTATAATGCAGAAGAGTTTGTTTGTTTGTACGCACTAATTTTAGGAACTACTGGTCTGATTTAAAAAAATCTTTCAGTGTTAGATGTTAGATTATCCATTTATCGAGGAAAGCTTTAAGCTATTTTATCCCCGTATTCCTGCGGAAATTCGAACCATGCGGGTGAAACCGCGCGGCGTCTACTAGTATGTTTATAAAGTCGTAACTACTGAACCAATGTATACAGTCATGAGAAATCCACGTATCCCGCAGGATTTGTGAGTAACTAAATTTCACGCTTAAAACGCGGAAAAGTGGAATGAGATAGAATTTCTGCAATCTGCCGTCGATACGTCGATATCAATTTTATTTATTTATTTAATACTCTTTATTTGTACACCACAAAAAATAAAAGAAAACAATCAAAACAGAAACATAAGAAAAAGTAGAATACAAAAGGCGGCCTTATCGCTTAGTAGCGATCTCTTCCAGGCAACCTTAGGCTTAGGAACTTATTAAGATAACTGTAGGTGGTGTGTACGTAATAATAATGTACATTATACATACATACAAATAACTACACACTAATACATAAACCATAATACACAAATTACATAATAAATATAAATATCATAAAATAAACTAATATATATAATATATCATTATGTCGTATGATAAATATTGTAATAAATAAATCAATTCTGATATCGACATATTGACGGTATCGACGATACCGACGTAGTAATAGCTTCCAGGCTACAATTAATCATAAGGAGTTCAAGTTCAATGCAATGCCACCAGCTAAATAATATACCTTCTGGTAGAGGATGATCTGGTGCAAGCGCGCCTGCAGCGGGTCGGCGGCGGGCGGCAGGCCGTCCAGCGAGTCGCAGTGCGTGCGCACGCCCGCGCCGCACACGCACCGCACGCGCGACGCGCCGCTCGCCTCGCCGCACGCGCACTGCACGCGCGCACCGCCCGCGTCGCCGCACACGCACCGCACGCGCGCCGCACCGTCCGCCTCGCCGCACATGCCGCACCAACACGCGCTCGAGGGCAACGCTTCTGGGGCACTACCTGGGAAACAACAACCAAAACTTAGTTGTTTTAAGGTATAAAAATTATTACGTAATAATTGTAGATTTCCTCACTAATCGTGTTTAAAGACATTAATATTGTGAATACATTTTAAACTTTAGATTTGACAAGTTAGTTGCATGCGGTGTTTACCAATAAAATAAATAGATTTGCATTTTATATCTTTAAGCTCCTTGTATTTATGTTTAATGATTGTAATATTTGTGTATCTTTTGGTAGACCAAATAAAGAGATTAAAAAAAACATTCTCTTAAATAAGTAGTCTTTGTTCTTTTTTTATGTATGTTCACCGATTACTCGAAGACGTCTGAACCGATTTGAAAATGTGACGTGGGGAATATTGATCAAGTTTGAAGACTTGATCAATATTCCCCACGTCACATTTTCAAATCATATAATCTATACTCCAAATAACATTACACAGTTTTGAGAATGCATCTGTGGCAAAAGGTGACACACAAAAAGACTGACGGCCAGCTTCTTCATCGCAAGTAACAGTCAAAGTAACGTCATAAAGCAAAAGTAACGGTCTTATTCACGGAAAAATAAGGTCTTCCTTACTACTTACTACTTTTACTGTTACTTTAGCTTTACATGAAGAAACTGTTACTTTCGCATTCATAACTTTAGTATGGATGATAGTATAAACCGCAAATGCACTGATTCAATCGCTCGACGCGCGGAGCCAATAAACTAAGGACAAGAGTCATTGCACAGTAGTATAAGAGAGCTGCAGTAAGGTCTCACCGTTCCCGTTCCCGTTGGCGCAGACGCAGACGCAGTGCGGGCACGAGGGGCAGGCGGCGGGGCACGAGGCGCGGCGCGGGGAGGCGGGGCACAGCGTGAGCTGGCTCGCCACGCGCGTGCTGCAGCGCGCCGCGCCCTCGCCCTCGCTCTCCGAGCTCGTGCCGCTCGACGACGCCGCGTCTGCCAACACAACCCCAGCTTAATTAATCACCCATATTGAGCACGAGTGTCCTCTCAGAATGTGAGGCTAATACGTATATTATTTAAACGGGCACATACCACGATAAAACGACGAGATTGGAGAGAGAGAGAAAAAAAAAACTCGTCGTTTTATCGTGGTATGTCAGTTTAAATAATATTCATAATGAATAACCACGAAATAAGTTTAAAATCATTAGTTAGGCTAATAGTCGACCAGTGACCCAATGCGGATTGGCAGACTTCACACATGTAGAGAGTTGAGAAAATTCTCAGGTATGCATGCAGGTTTCCTCACGGCAGGTACGAGGTAAGTGATATTTAATTTTTTACAAATACTCGTACCTAACTGTATGTAAAAAGAAAACCTCTTTAATATTATTTCTTTTTGGTAATTTACTTTTTTTTTTCATGACATTGTCACATTTTAAATATTCGAAACATTATTATTGACTTAACAGCAAAACATTAAAATTTTTATTAAAATATAAAGTAGATGTAAATAATAGCTTTGAATGTTGTTTTTATATTTTATTTATAGGTAAGTTTTAGTTTAGTATTTAATTTAATTATTTAATGTAAAACTTAATATTGTAAATAACAATTATATTTTATTTATAGAAACACAAACAAGCTTTTATTACTACTATCACATTCATGTGAAATAATTGTCATTATAAAACAACATTTATGCAACTATTTTACGAAAAATGGAGAAACTGAGGTTTGATTTTAAAGTAAAACCAACAAGTGATGGAAAATCAAACGCAATATGTGTAACTTCGATTGCCACACCTGATGGTAAAACTTTCAGTATACCAGAGGAATATCAGCCGGTAAATCTCCACCAAACAATTTATAATACTCCAAACTTTATTAAGGTAAAAAAATCCTTGAATAAAAGATACCAAACGAGGAAAGTCTGGATAACCTTAACTAAGGAAATAAAAGATATTTATTTGGATGCGGAGCAAAATGTACAATTTTATGATTTTTATCTCGAAGAAATTCTAAACTATTCTGAAATTATACCTAGTAGTTCACATGGAGTACTAGAAAAATTGTTAGAAAAAATGCTTGAAGAAAGACAAAACAAACCTGAAAATCAAAATTTAGGGAATATTGCAAAAGATTTCATGATTGAAAAATTCAATGGTAGAAACTCAAATGCTTATCAATGGCTAAAGGATTTTAATAAAGAATGTGAACGTTTTGACATAAAGGAAGATATAAAGAAAATTAAAGTTTTAAAAAATTTTATGGAGCAATCTAGTGTCGATTGGTATAGTTGTATGATAATGAAACATACAATAGAATCAAAATGGGACAAATGGGAAAAAAGTTTTTGTGAAACATTTGCAAACAAAGGATTGTCACCCATTAGATATGCTCTGTCCTTTAAATATCAAACAGGTTCATTACTCGCATATGGTTTAAAAAAAGAAAAACTTTTACTGGAAGTAAGGAAATCAATTGATACCGAAACACTTATTGACCTTATAGCGGTTGGATTACCGAATTATGTGGGGGATCAGATTGATCGAGCAGCTTTAAAAAGTACTGAGGATCTTTATTATGAAATTGGGAAATTGGAACACCTTGTAAGAAATAATAAATATGATAATAAAAACAGTATTTGCTCTGACACTAAATTAATTAAAAAGGAACAAACAAAACCATGCCCCATATGTGTGAAAGAAAAAAAGGGGAAACGTTACCATTTAATAGAAAATTGTTGGTTTAAGGATAAAGATAAAACAGGAGTTGTTAAAACTGTAAATAACTCTGAATTGGAAGTTGAACTGAATGAAGAGAGTCCAAAAAACTAGATGTGCCACCATTAATAAAAGTAAAGTTACTATTGAATGATACGTTAGATATTTCTGGAATTTATGATTCAGGTTCGAATGTATCATTGATTAATGCAAAATTATTAAAAATACAGAAAAATGATAATTCAAACAATACCCAAATAGTAAGCTTGAAAACTATTAATGGTGAGAAGAAAACAAAAGGTATAATAAAACTTAAAATAAAAATATACAATATTGAAAGAGTTATGGATATCTTCGTTATAGATAATGAACATTTTAATTTTAATTATATAATTATATTATTATAAATTTTAATTTTATGACTTTTTGATTGGACTAGATTGTATTTAAAACTTTAAGTTGATGCAAAATGAACAACTAAAAATCGTACAATTTAATGATCCAAAAGAAAATGAAGACATAAATAAATGTGAAGTGAATTTCAATGAACATATTGACACGGAAAATTTTGAAATATTGGTAAATCATCTTGATTTATCCCAACAATCAGAAATTGATAAGTTGGTAGAAAAATATAAACAAGTGTTTGCTAAGGATAAATATGATATTGGCACTGTACGGGATTATGAAGCACATATTGATTTAAGTGTAGATAAATATTGTTGCAAACGTCCTTACAGATGTACAGCTGAAGACAGAATAGAAATAGAAAGCCAGATATCAAAACTATTAAAAAATAATTTAATTGAGGAATCTTATAGCCCATTTGCTGCCCCAGTTACTTTAGCATATAAAAAAGAAGACGGTAAGAGAACAAGGCTATGTATAGATTTTAGAGAATTGAACAAAATTGTTATTCCCCAATCACAACCATTTCCGTTGATTGAAGATTTAATGATCAAAGCTGTGAATTGCGAATATTTTTCTACTTTTGACATAAATTCAGCCTTTTGGTCAATTCCTTTGAAAATAGAAGATAGATACAAAACTGGCTTTGTTACACAAGAAGGACATTTTCAATGGACGTGTCTTCCGTTTGGATTAAAGACTGCGTCAGCCATTTTCCAAAGAATATTGGGAAATATTATAAGAAAATACGAACTTTCTGGTTTTGCAGTAAACTTTATAGATGACATTTTAATTTTTTCTAAAACTTTTGGAGAACATATATTACATATATCTAAGTTACTTGAGGCAATACTAAAGGAAGGCTTAAAACTGAAATTTTCAAAATGTACTTTTGCGGAAAAATACGCAAAATATTTGGGTCACATAATAGAAAATAATTCAGTAAGGCCTTTGAAAGATTATTTGTCTGCTGTAAAAAACTTTCCACTTCCAAAAACAAAAAAAAATATACGCCAATTCTTAGGAAAAGTTAATTTTCATCATAAATTCATACCACACAGTGCAATTATTTTAGATCCATTACACAATTTATTAAGAAAAGATGTGAAATTCATATGGACTGCAGAATGTCAAGAAGCATTTGATAAAATAAAAACATTATTATGTTCAAAACCAGTTCTAAATATTTTTGACCCAGAACTACCAATATACATTTATACAGACGCTAGTATAAAGGGTGTAGGAGCGGTTTTGAAACAAAAAGATATAAATGAGGATATAAGACCAGTTGCTTATTTCTCAAAAAAGTTAACTGAAACTCAAAAAAAGAAGAAAGCTATATATCTAGAGTGCCTAGCAATAAAAGAATCTATAAAATATTGGCAACACTGGCTTATGGGAAAAGAATTTATTGTATATTCAGATCATAAACCATTAGAAAACATGAACATTAAATCAAGGACTGATGAGGAACTAGGAGATTTGATGTATTATTTATCTCAATATAACTTCAAGATAAAATATAACCCAGGAAAATCCAACCAGGAAGCCGACTGCTTAAGCAGAAACCCAGTTTTAGAACCACACGAAAACAGAGATGATTGTTTAAAAGTTGTAAATTTAATAAGTCTACAAGATATAAAGAATGACCAATATAGAAATCAAGACCTACAAAAACAAAAACTTATTAACAAAAATGGAATTTACTACAAAAAGAATAAAAGACGGGAAAAGATTATTTTATCAGAAGAGATGAGCATAAATCTTATAAAAGATGTTCACGTTAGTTATTGTCACATTGGGAGGACCCAGATGATAAATAAATTAACACCATTTTATACAGCAAAAAATTTCATCAAAAACATTAAAGAAATGTGTGATGAATGCGAAACTTGTATTAAAAACAAATCAAGGAAGAAATCAAAATATGGTTTAATGTCTCATTTAGGTCCTGCAACACAACCTTTTCACATTGTATCAATTGATACCATTGGCGGTTTTGGAGGATCACGATCAACAAAAAAATACTTACATCTTTTAGTTGATCATTTCACAAGATATGCTTATATTTCTACATCAAAGACACAAAGCTCCACAGATTTTATTAAACTAATGAAAAATGTTACAGAAACTTACAAAGTAGATATGGTATTAACAGACCAGTACCCTGGTATCAATTCCAAGGAATTCAAAGAATTTCTGAACCAGGAAAATATAAAAATGATTTTCACTGCTGTGGATACACCTTTTTCAAATGGACTTAATGAAAGGCTAAATCAAACATTAGTCAATAAAATAAGGTGTAAGATTAATGAAAATCAGAATAAAACAGCATGGAGTACAATTGCGCAAAAATGTGTAGAAAAATATAATGAAACAGAACACACTGTTACGAAATTTGCTCCAAAATACCTTTTACAAGGAGAAAATGTGAATATTTTGCCAAATGAACTGAAATCAAGATACACTAAAGACGATCTAGAAAGAGACAGAAAACTAGCTCTGGAAAACACACTAAAATCTCACAATTATAATAAAAAAATATTCGACCAGAATAGGCAAGAATATAGATTGAAAATAGGAGATAGAGTATATGTAGAAAACGGAAATCGTTTAAATAGAAAGAAAACCGATGAATTAAGAATTGGACCGTTCAAAATTGTACAAAGGATTTCCAATTCAATCTATGAAGTTGATACCGGCCACAAAAAAGCGGAATCAAACTTTTATCATATCACAAAACTGTATCCTGTTCTTAATGAGAGAACAATTATAAATTAGAGAACATTATTTAGATAAAGTTCTTTTTTAAGGGGGGGAGATGTAAAAAGAAAACCTCTTTAATATTATTTCTTTTTGGTAATTTACTTTTTTTTTTCATGACATTGTCACATTTTAAATATTCGAAACATTATTATTGACTTAACAGCAAAACATTAAAATTTTTATTAAAATATAAAGTAGATGTAAATAATAGCTTTGAATGTTGTTTTTATATTTTATTTATAGGTAAGTTTTAGTTTAGTATTTAATTTAATTATTTAATGTAAAACTTAATATTGTAAATAACAATTATATTTTATTTATAGAAACACAAACAAGCTTTTATTACTACTATCACATTCATGTGAAATAATTGTCATTATATGTATATAAATATAATTCAAAGTTAGATATGTATGCAATCAAAGTCCACTGGGCTATCACGGCTTAAGCGCTAAAGAGAGTAGCTAAAGCTAAAAACCTTTTTCCACTAAGCGACTATTTTCCACAAATTCGTTGATAACACTCCCATGTTATGCGGGCGACGGGCTGAAAGACTGTGCAGGTGTGAAATCGTACGTGCTGGGAAGTGACGTGCAGCATCGTGGGTTTTTCATTCATCGCTACACGCCCACCGCCCCGTGCGCAACATCGGGAGTGTTACGAACGAAATTACCAAGCTACAGTAATGGGCGACCGGGCGAGCTAGCGGCTAGTTTTGTAGCGTTAGTGAAAATTGGTAAGTATATGACTATCTGACAAAATAGGAATCGCACGCAGCCTGCCTTATAGTATTCAAAATGCATTTATGGAAACTACACAAAGAAAAAGTAACTCACCATTCAAATCGACTTCCAAAAACTTTGTAGCAATATCCGCTAAGCCGTTCACAGCACCATTGCTCGGTTGAACAGGTTCCCTGTTGTGGTTTGTCAGCTCGTTCATAATGTTGTGATTGACCACGTCCCCTTCAGTGGAGTTGTGGTTGTCTATCGCG
This sequence comes from Bicyclus anynana, assembly GCF_947172395.1. Classification (NCBI taxonomy): domain Eukaryota; kingdom Metazoa; phylum Arthropoda; class Insecta; order Lepidoptera; family Nymphalidae; genus Bicyclus; species Bicyclus anynana. Next base: position 9,067,607 of record NC_069090.1, read on the forward strand.
ATGTCTTGCAAACGCAGAGTGGCGGGCTCCAACCGGCTCTGCGGAGAGTTCTCGGGGAGGTCGAAACCGGTTGACGATTGATTACTGGACTCAGATATGGACCGCCATGTAATACTTATGTTTCGTGTCCTTGCAGATTCTCTTGCAGCCTAGAATTGCACAATTTGACTAAATCAGGAACAAGTGAAAGCCAACAAATGAAAATAAAATTTTACAAGTTTTTAATTATTTTATAATTGTAGTTATAAAGCTGAAGAGTTTGTTTGTTTGGTTTGTTGATTGGTTAGCCCAATATCAAGAACAGGTTCGAATTGAACAATTATTTCGTGTCTGACAGTCTATTTAATGAGGAAGATTAGGCAAAGGCTAACAACCCTATGACCTATAAGAGCGGAGCATTAACATCATTTTGAGAGCTTCTGCCAATCATGTATGACGAAATTGTTAATATTTAAAATCCTAAAAAAGTACTATGTTTATATTTTAAGATTTTTTACTTACTTTTACATTAACCTTTCTTATGCCAGAAAGTGGTTAAAATCAAACAGCAATCTTCAAGCCTAAATAGCTCCAAGGTTGGAACTCCGAAATCTCAATTTAAACTCTTACACGACCATTGTTGTAAAGGGAAGTAAAAACTAAAATTAAAAAAAATGCTCACCTCAGCCATACCAATGACATCAGTATACGTATCGCACACGAACACCGGCGGCTCTTCCGGCGTGTCCACATCCGCTGTGATCCGCACACTGTCCGTAATGTCCGCAATATCCGCCTCCCCGTTCACTATGACGTGGTTCACCACAGGACTCAGCTCAGGCTTATCTTGCTCCAATGAAACAGTTGGCACGGACACTATCTCACGTTCTAGAGACGACGAGTTGCTCGTTATATCACGCAGTCGGTTGTTTTCGAAGTGGTCAGGATGTAGGCCGTCGACCTATAAACGATTGTCAGTATTAGAAACTATTTCTTCTCGGTTTATTGGCTCCGCGTGACGAGTGATTGAGCCAGTGTCAAAAGTGTTGTTATTTTTTTGAGTGAGTTGAGAGAGTTGAGTTTTTGTCAGAGTGCTTGGGAGTATTTCCTATAACTCTAGGTCTATATTCTTTAAGGAAAATTAATTAAAAATGTCTAAGAAACATATGTTCTTTTCCAATTCCCACCAATAATGTTAACAATAAACCCTCGAATAGCAGAGAATAATCTTGAGTGAAGTACCGGACTTGTGACCGAAGGATGTAGGGTTAAAAACGTCTTTTAAAACTAGCTAACACTACCCTTCTCAATTCAAGTCATTCTCCTCGCTTCTTTTACATATACCATAATAATCCATGAAGGATTATTCAACTAAAGGTGTGGACGGATTGAACGTCACGACAAGAATGAGATGGGGAGTCCCAACTAACTCACGGAACATTTCCTACTATATCGGCTCATGAAGACACGAGCCGACCGATCGAATAACTCACGCCAACACGTGTAATAATATAAGTATGATCATCATCACCTGATCAGTGTCGGTGTCGGTGTCGGCGCGCAGTTGGTCGACACCGCTGTCGGTGAGCGAGCGCGGTGCGGGCTCGGCGAGTGCGGCGTGCGAGCGTTCGCTGTCAGCGCTCGCACCGTTCACCGCCAGGGACAGTTTCCTATGGAAAAAAAAAATAGGCTAGTTGATTTTTTTAAATCTATACTAATATTATAAAGCTAAAGAGTTTGTTTGTTTTTTTGTTTGATTGAACGCGCTAATCTCAGGATCTACTGGTCCGATTTGAAAAATTCTTTCCGTGTTAGATAGCCCATTTATCGAGGAAGGCTATAGGCTATATTATCCCTGTATTCCTACGGGAACGGGAACCACGCGGGTAATACCGCGCGGCGTCAGCTAGTGGTCTTATATAGTTCATTATCGTTCTACTAAATTGAGATTTTTTTGAGATGTGATTATATGAAAATTTTAGTTTTTAAATATGTTTTTAACAATACGAGTCAACTGTTTCATGACGTCACTATAACAAATCACTTACAAACGGAGCGTTTGACAAAAATATAAGTTAATATTACCAACTTTTTGTGGTCAATAACTTAAAAGCTTTCCTTACTTTTAGCCACTTTGAAGAAGAAGAAGAAGAAGAAATACTTTATTGCACACAAAAATACAATTATAAATTGAAACATTAAAAACATAAATTAAACTTAGCATGCAAAGGCGGCCTTATAATAAGTAAGTAAGTAAGTAGATAAGTAATCTCTACCAGGCAACCCCTGACGAGAGAACTTGCGAAGAAAGAGCGGGAAGGTGCAATACATTATATGTAATTATATATATAAGTAATTAAAAAAAATATAAATATAATATAATATATACGTAAATATAATATTAAAATTTACATATGTATTACATAATATATATTTTGTTTAGCTGCGTATAAGCAAATACAGTCCACTTTCGTTTTTAGCGGTCTTGTACTCTTTTAGCTAACATTTTCAATGACCTACATTATTTTTTCAAAAATATTGTGTCAAGATAAATAAACATATGTATTTAAAATCAAGTGGTCACCCGGGTTAAAGTGTAGAAGGAAAATGCACATCATTCACTATGTGCATAACTATTTGTATAAGAATGTCACTTGTCACATACACCAAGTTTGAGGAGTATGGTCATGAATAAATATTTTGCTCTTGAGCTAAAATTTGGGCCAAATTGATTTAGTTATGTCATAAATGATTTATGAAAAATAAAAAATGGCCAACTAACATAACATCTGGAGCTAGACTGGGGTCACTACACCGCCGCTGTGCTGTCTTTTTTTCTCCTTCGTTCAGCAGATTATCACAGGATCTAGTTTTTGTCATTAAACCTAAAAAATTGAGGAAAGAAAAAAAATTAATATTAACAAGAAGTGATATTTAACTTATGGTATGTTTTTTAGGATTTATATTAAAAAACTCTGTTACTAAAGTTGCATGCACGCTTGATCAAAAATTTGAATATCAAGTAATCTTTCTTAATATTCACACACTTTAACTCAATTATATTTTATAATACCTAATACTGTCCCTAATGTATATAATACAATAACAATAATTAGCATACTAGTGAACTCGACATCCTTACAAAAACGTCACGTTTATGAGGATTTCTAAGTTTGTACCTAAAAAACAACACTTTTTTGTATTAAAAAAAAACTCTTATTTTTAATTACTCGAACCAATCGTTATAAACTGGTTATTTCTGTCGTATTTAATGCATAACTTGAAGATTTAATTCTGAGTTGCTGTCAATTACATAAAAATAAACAAACGAAACAATTTAATAGTTTATTTCAGAGGTTTTAATAGTGTCAAAATAAAAGAAATTTTTATGGTATTACCATTGTGGTGTGGCGATGGTGCGGGCGGCGGCGGAGCGGGCGGCTGCTCGCGCGCAGCGGGCTCGCGCTCTCTCTCGCCGCGAGTGAGGCCCCACCACACTTGCATAGCGCGTACGCTGCACTCTGGCCATATTACCTGCACATTTTTACTAATATATAAAGCTGAAAAGTTTGTTTGTTTGAACGCACTGTTTTCAGGAACTAGGTGGTTCGATCGAAACAACATTTTCGTGTTGAATAGTCAATTTGTCGAGAAAGGCTATATGCTTTAAAACATCACGCTACAACCAGGGAGCATCAAAGAAGAATGTGGTTAATTTTTTTTTTAGCTTCCTTTGCTTACAGTCATGTAAAAAATACGTATGTCAATTTTCATCCCCTTTTATAAGTGCTAAAAAAGGCTATCTTTTAAGGTTAACTCACTATAATCTTTTTAAGGTAATATTTTTTTTTTCTAAAATGATGCATTATTTGCGAATGTCGCTCTATAAACATAATATATAATTATGTTGTGTTGCCGCCCGCAACTGTTACTCTTCTCAGTCGTCATAATTATGCCGCTACACTGAACTGCGCGGGCGAATACTCAGTAAAGATGTTGTACAGTAACGTCACGAATATGCTTGTTATTGTGGGGAGAGGAGGTATCAGTGTTGGTTATAAGAGGGTATTTGATGATTTGAGCTCAGTTGTTTGTTAGGCAGCGGCGACACCGTCACGCTGCCAGTCGGGTAATAAACGTAAAATAAAAGTAATTTTGTGCATGTTTTGTAATGTTTTATGTTGTAATTATTGATCATACATTGCTTAGTGTGTGCATGGAGAACATGTCGGGCATGGTTTATGCATTCTGAAAGGATCCTTTAAGCCTACACCCAAGTCCTGGGACCTGCTCGAGGTGTTTCCTCTACAACCATTGTTGCTATAAGTCACGTCACACCAAGCTGTGCCGTACCTGGTCGTGCTGCAAGTGCGGCGAATAGAGGTGGTTCCGGTAGGCGGGCGCCTGCAGCAGGTGCCACACCTGCGCCGTGGTGTCGGCGGCGCGGCACTCGGCGCGCTCGCGGCTCGTGTTGCACAGGAACGTGCCGAACATGCACGAGTGGACGTGCGTCGCTAGTTTGATCTGCCACAGACATCAACCCCATCATCATACAACTCATCTTATGTTGAAACAAATTTTAGTCTATTCTATGACCCGAGCTCTTAAGAGCCCACACAGAAATAACGCTGTTCTAAATTATTCTGCGATTAACATTAAGATTGTTTAAGAAATTAAATATCACGCGTCTCAAACGGTGAAGGAAAAACATCGTGAGGAAACCTGTATACCTAAAAATTTTCTTAATTTTCTACGAGTGACGTCTGCCAATACGCATTGTTGTTTGGTTATTGAAATAAGTTACCACGTGACACGGTTTTGCGACTTTGCTCTATGTACAGATTTGTGATTGCGATTTGTGCTTAGTTTGTTTGGTGTGCCAAACGCCATCCATAAGAATTGTCCTCGCGCCACCAGATATGGCACCGGTAAGACGAGGTTACACACACTTCAGATCGGGCATCGCTTCTCACATAACCTTTCTGCGCCCCAGGGAGTTTCCGGGGGGAGCGGCTTGGACGATATAACGTCAATTTATAACTCCAGAACGATTAAAGGAAGGATTTGGTTGAAAAGGAGATGGTCCAAAATTGCATGGAGCCCAGGTCCAGTCATTGTACCCTAGTGGAAATAAAAGAAGATATTTTTTTTCAACTATTTTTGATTATACAAATCTACGAATTCACTTTGATTCTTACGAAATAATATTCATTATCTCCCAAGAATTGCAACATTACTATGGGTAATAATGGCGGATTGATGACGTTTTCAATACAGTAATCGATTTGACGTTTGCTGTCAATTGTCATGTCATAGTTGCTCTATGGGCGCCATTTTGATATAAGTCAAAAACTTGCGTTTTTATTTGGTTAGATTTATTCACTTTAATAATTTTTAATAAAATCCTTGTATTTTTGAAATTTTAATGAAACGGGGTACAAGAGTGGACCTGAAATGGACCATCTCCTTTGGCACAGAGATAGATTTTAGTCTAAAGTAGCACATAAGAATTTATCTCGATATTTTCGTGGGAAAAAGATCCAATATTTTCGGATGAAGTTGAGGAGACAGGTAAAAAGAATTATCTACACTATCGCCTCACCAGATAGGCCTCATTGAACTCGAAGCTCCAGGGGTACTGCACCATCATCTGGTAGACGACGTGCAGCCACTGCAGGAATATGGGCGAGCGCTCGTTGGGGTCCTCCGCGCCGAACTGGTGCCCGCAGCGGTCCGCGAACTTGTGCCCGAAGTCTAGCCACTCCCTTTCTATGAGTATACGAAAGCCCTGCAACGAATAACTAAATATTAAAAAAATATATTAAATCCGACTGTCAAACGATAATTAACCGATTAGCTTATTTGCTTTTTTGTTATATTAAATTCTTGCATACGAATTTTTCATACATTTTATATGGACTCTCCGCACACGGGGTAGAAGACGTCGTTTTTAGCTTTAGGTGACGGCGTTTGTGGTTGTTGCGTGACTCCCGTGTGCGGATACACTTACTGTTTTCTCGCGCTAGTTAAGTTGCAGGAATTAGGTCTTAAGCTCGGGCCACACTAACGGGAAACGCCGTGAATTAAGGCGTTAAAGGACGTTAGACCTCAGTGTAGCCACGATTTAACGCGTAATTTTCGACGGCATTAACAATAGACGTTAAACGATAGCTCGAGTGTCGGTACATCAAAGGAATTAACGCGTTAAAGCGGCCACACGTAATAATAATTTATATTCATATAATAATAATTTACACTCATAACATACTAAGCTCATCTTGTTTTAAATTCGAGGATCATTAACGCCATTATTAATGCCGAGAATGGGCGTTAACGTAACCCGTTCAAGTGTGGCCACTGCAATAATGCATTAAAAATTAATACCTTAAGTAACGCGTTATCGTTTGCCTCAGTGTTTCCCGAGTATTAGATCCTTTTATTTACTATTGAACAATAATTTCATTATTACACGGGTTGCTATACTGCTATGGCCACATGCTGTGTACCGGCTGCACCACACGCGTACGCACCTGCAGCGTGCGGTAGTAGGGGTCGAGGATGAGCTGCGCGGCGGCCACGAGCTGCGGCGTGCGGTCCCAGCCGTCGGAGCAGTGCACGAGCACCGGCCGGCCCGCGTGCACGGCGCGCGCCACCGCCAGCGCCGCGCGCGCCACGCCGCACACGTACTGCGGCCACAGCGTGCGCTCCAGGTTGCTGTACCAGCTGTAAACAAAAAATCGAGTGTGTTTTAAACCACACGACAAGGTCCGTTTATATCTACAGACACAGTACGTCATAGACACTCACAGACATCGTCTATTCACACTGCCCAGCAGGTAGCTAAAGACACTTACGAGTCTTGAGTCCCGAAGGCAGAAGCAGAAGATGTGGGCGGAACGACTCTCTAAGAGCGTCTCCTCCGAGGGCCTCGGCTTAGAGGGTTATACTGGAAGAGTGTTTTGGCCTGAGTGTATAAGTCCGGGCGCCCCCGAATTCGTAGATTAAAAAACACAGTTCCGGTTGACGTCAGATATTGGAGGACCTCGTCTTCGCCGGCGAACACGCTGCGTAGCTTGGGTTTGTTGTCTGGGAAGCATTGTCGGTCGTTATGTCAGTATCGTCCGAATCGTAAAAGGCGTTTTTCAGGCGTCCAGATCTACCTATCGTCGGTCTAAATGTGACCTCGTAACTAACAATTTTTGGTAAAAATTGATTTTGATGCAGAAAGCTTCAAAAAGCTTTTCCGGTGGTAGCCCGTAAATATCTTGGGACTAAACTAGGGACCAAAAACGTTTTTAATATACGTACTGTATATTAAAAACGTTTTTGGTCGCATAAAACGACTTTTAGTGATACCTAAAAGGTGTTTCTTATCTCTCCTGTAAAGTTCGTCAGTTTGCACGTACGAGCTATCACATCTAGACCGACGCAATGTCATTTTACTAGTAAAATAACATTTCAGTGACAGTTGCACTTGTCTTTTTAGTGACTGGAATTAACAATAATCGTACAATACAGTCGGCGTTGGTCGGGGTGTGATTAGGTCGGCTAACGTACTTGGGCTGCTCGGCGGGCTCGGCGGACAGGTCGCGCATCTGCTGGAAGCTCTTGCGCACGTGGTGGATGTTGGGCAGGCTCATGAACTGGATGTCGGCGGCCGGGTAGTACTGCGCGCACTCGCAGCCGCCGCCGCGCGCGCGGTTCGTCACCGCCGACGTGTACGAGCGCGCGTCCACTATCAGCAGCTTCAGTTGCTGCACAACAAACATTACATTATTATTAAAATGGGAACATCTTAGGCCTTACGCTAAAACTATCTGTAATTACACTTCATTTAAACTGGACATGCATACATTCGTCAAACATTCGCCACAGTTGGTACTACGGCCCCCAACAAATTTTGATACAGGACTTATCTAGGGCAAGCTATGCTGCTGAAAATTTATATTTTTACTTTGAAGATGTACTGGTGTTATTTTTTCTATTCAATAGAATATATCATAAACAGTAAATAACAATAGATAAGGTGTAGGTTAAACAAGCTTTAGAGTTTAGGCAGTAGAAAGTTGACAGTTAGCGCATTGTTGGGCAAATCTAAAGGAACATTCATTCAACATCCGCGAAATAACGAAACGAAGTTCATACACACAAACTGTTTACTAGCTCTATATCCACAGCGAAAAGGATGTGTTGTTATAGCTTGACTATACCTTGTTGGGGGTGGGGCGCTCCTGGTTGCAGGCGGACACAAAGGCAGCCAGCAGACGCTCATCCTCGCTGGAGCGCCAACCGAACCAGCCCACCTCGGGCTGCGACGAGCGCGCGATGACGGCGCCCGTGCCGCGGTGCCGCCACACTACGGCTGGGATTCGCCGCATCGCTCGGAACCTGCCGGTATACATCTAGATATATTTCGACTCATTAGACACCAGCAGCAAAGAGTCCATACAGGCCGGGTTACCTTTTAAAATCTATACATACTTAAATGTAATGAATATGTATAGATGTATAAGAAACCGGAGTAGGTATCAAGCGGTATGAATTTTCTTTTCTTTGGGACGGATTACGTCAAAATTCCATCCTTTGCCACTGTTAGATACATTCTGCATCGTTACATTAACTAACGGACTTCCACTACAGGAAATAGGCCTTTGTAGAATACGACGATTCTCGATGACTCCCTGTATTTTGATGTCATCAGTTTACCCAATTGATTGGTCAAACAACCCTGTGCTTTTCGGACCACATGATACACACATCCAATTCTTTAGACATATCATCACATTAGCTGATGAAATGTCCTTTCAAAGACTTCAATACCAGGGTCCTCAATGCACTGTTTTGATGTCAAACTGTTGACCGTTTTAATCACTCTACATGGTGGTATAGTTCACCAAACCTGTGTTTTTCTTTGCAGTGTGGGGTCGCTATTCGAATGCTTTCTGGAATTTAACTAAATTTCATCATCATCATGATTAACCATCACTAATCAGCGTATTTTGATGGTCACCGAACAAGGTTTTAGCCCCTATAACCTCCACAATTCGAATGCTTTCTGGCATTTAACTAAATTTCATCATCATCATGATTAGCCAACACTAATCAGCGTGTTCTAACGGTCCCCTACAAAGTTCCATCCCCCTTACCTCCTCCAAATCCTCTTTCCATATTAGAAACCTTAAAATTAGACCTACCAAGTCTGATACTGTGGAGATATTGAGACATCAAACACATTGAATGATGCGTTACCTCGCAACAGAGTCCAAGTCCTCATCGCAGATGGAAGCCGGCACGATGAGCAGCGGCGGGTAGGAGGGACATAACTTGTACTCAGAGTTGGCAGCGGTCACGCGCCACGCACCCTTCGTGGTAAAGCCGAGTCGCTCCAACTGAAAACAGATAATACTTTTGACAGATGTACAACAGAACAGAACAACAGAAGATTTTTTTTTTATTCTTTACAAGTTAGCCCTTGACTACAATCTCACCTGATGGTAAGTGATGATGCAGTCTAAGATGGAAGCGGGCTAACTTGTTAGGAGGAGGATGAAAATCCACACCCCTTTCGGTTTCTACACGGCATCGTACCGGAACGCTAAATCGCTTGGCGGTACGTCTTTGCCGGTAGGGTGGTAACTAGCCACGGCCGAAGCCTCCCACCAGCCAGACCTGGTGGAAATCTCAATCTGCCCAGCCGGGGATCGAACCCAGGACCTCCGTTTTGTAAATCCACCGCGCATACCACTGCGCCACGAAGGCCGTCGTAGAACAGAAGCTCGCCCGAGGTGTGTGATAAGGTGCTTAAAATACTCTAATAGGAAATCAGTTTGACTTTAGTTGCAATGGTAAGGTAAGAGATAGGCGCGTTCTAAAATATCGCTCTGTTTTTCGCCTCAACGCAACGAATGCGATATTTTCGATTGTCAAAAAAAAAATATGGTTATTAACAACTTTTGGTAAGCTCCCTTCCTCCCAACTTATATTAATAACGAGGTTACTAAAAGTTGTTACTAACCATCTGTTTTGTTAATAGTTATACAACTTAACAGCAACAATGCCCTACAAATTGCGTTGTACAATATCTCGTTCAGACGCTCAGAAATTTTCATTACCTGTAACCCAGTCAGCTACTAGAATCAAGAATTTTCGTAAATAAAAACGGAAAATTAATTTTATAGCTATCAAAAAATGGTCCACGGAAGCAATTTTATAAACAAAATCACGTCAAAACACCATAGCCTCAGAAACACTTCGTTATACATGCAAGCTTGCGCGTTGCGTGCTACTAATCGCAAGACTGCATTTCAAACCTGCATGGCCTGTATTATGAGATGGCAGCCAGCCAGGGTCTCAACGTGCAACTTTTTAATCACATAGCTTATATTTTCCGCCTTTAATAAAGTGTGTAAAAAATACACACTTTCGCTTTTAAGGAGAAACGGTGAAAGAAAGAAAGGAAATAACTTTATTCATATTTAAAAGTTACAAACAGTATCCTACCCTAAAGACAGCATGTCTGTCTGTAACCCTTAAAAAGAAAGGGTGTATCAGCTCAGCGTATGCCGTGTACTAGGCATATACAAGCATAATACACGGCGTTAATTTGCATATGAAAATGCTTTTAAAACATATTGTACTTTGTAGACTGATAGTCTCTGCAGCAAATATTTGAAAATAAATTAGTATGTACCATGAAAAATTTCAGTTTCTGAAATTACCATTATAAATAAAAAAATGATTTTTTTATCAGCTTTAGGGTTTTCGCTCGAAAACGGCTCGTCTGTTTAGAATCACTAAAACTAGACAATTTTCGCAACAAACATTTAGTTTTTGATTTTTTTGATTACTTGTACATAATATAGCCCAGTGGACATAACCTCTGCCTCTGATTCCGGAGGGTGTGGGTTCGAATCCGGTCCGGGGCATGCACCTCCAACTTTTCAGTTGTGTGCATTTAAAGAAATTAAATATCACGTGTCTCAATCGGTGAAGGAAAACATCGTGAGGAAACCTGCATACCAGAGAATTATCTTAATTCTCTGCGTGTGTGAAGTCTGCCAATCCGCATTAGGCCAGCGTGGTGGACTAATGGCCTTGCCCCTCTCATTCTGAGAGGAGACTCGAGCTCAGCAGTGAGCCGAATATGGGTTGATGACTGTACATAATAGGTTTTCTGTGGTTGAACTAATTAATTTACGAGATACAAAAGAAAAACCACAACAATTTACAAACTCGATGTTTATCAGAATGTATGGAAATTATTGTCCAAGGTCATAGCATTAGTTAGTTTACTTATTATTTTAAAGTTGCTTTTTATTTTTTCTTATATCTACTGTTTTTTTGAAAATAAATTCTTATTCAAGTGTTACCTGTATAGCAAATGTTGCAATTAGCATAATATTATCATACTAGTCGCCAAGTTGCTAGGTCGCTCCATTTAGATAACGGCATAAAGTATATATTTTTTTTCATTCAAAGACTTTTTTCATTACAAGTTTTATTATTGCATACTGAATGTGCACAAAATACCAGACATTCCCAGACTTCGTACATAAAAAAATAATAAAAAAGTAAGAGTAAGAGTAAGTCAAACTGCGTATTTGAATTTAAAGGACCTAAGATATATCCAGGTTTCCATATAGAAAACAGATTTTACAATTAATAATGTTTTACTGATCATATTTCCAAACGTCAAAAACGCTGTCGTTCATTTTGTGACGTCACAGTGTTACTTGATGTACTAAACCACAGTAAAAATAAATACAAAGTATACTGTGACTAAACGTTAAACTAATTATTGTTAACTAATATTTTTGTGAAACGCTCCGTTTGTAAGGGTTTTGTTAACGTGACGTGAATGAACAGTTGAAATGTCTCGAAATCATGGCCGACAGGCGTTTTGACTCGTATGGTCAAAAAAATATTTATTTTAGTACAGTCTTTCCCGACTAATTGGGGGGGAATGGGAATATTGGTCATATTATAAAAGATATAATAAAAAAAATAACTAAATATATATTAAATAAATATATATTCTAATAAAAAAAAATAACTTCTCATATATGATACTTTTTTTCAATCTAGTAGAACGATATAAAATTTAAAACCATTTAAAAAAAGTGTCACCTAGCCTATTAGTATCTATAAATAAATTCAATATACGATTCTATCTATAACGTTATAAGAGTATATTCTTATAGTTATCTATAATTAAATTTATTTATAGATACATAATTGTAGTAAACAGAAAAACATTACGTGATAAATAATACTAGAGGACGCCTGCGACTTTGTCCGCGTGAAATTTAGTTTTTCACAAATCCCTCAGAAACCATGGATTTTTCCGGGATAAAAAGTAGCCTATGTGTTAATCCAGGCTATAATATATCTTTATACCAAATTTCAGCTATAATATTAGTAGGACAATAAGAATAAATGCAATGAACAAATTCATTGGTATGGCTTATACTCTGTAATATTATAGATACTAGTATACTAAGGTAACTTTCTAGTCCACTCTCATGGAACAGCAAAACTTCGAAGAATCAAGAAATCGAATATTCTGTGTAACGAGTCAAAACTATGTGTTTATTGAATCTGTGTAAAAATAACACGTCTGTGTATTGCGAATCGTATTGTTGCAGGTAGCATCTGGATGCTGGCAGCTCGAGACCTGTTTGGAAGTCCATGCAAGAGGCCTATGTCCAGCAGTGGACGTCCATCGGCTGTTAACTCAGAACAATTATTGTATAGGACCTGCCTCGCTAGACTTTACTTTTCTGTCAAAGTATATGATCAACGATCTAATGCGATTATAAAAACTGTCTCTATAGAATCGATGTTAAATAGTTGTAATCGTGTTCGTCGGTTAAAGAGCTCCGTAAAACAACTTTTTGTGTAATTGAATTGTGTAAAAAACGGGCAAAAACTTTTAGTTTAGTATAAAATATATATAAACTCTAAGCTCGTTTTCCTCAGAAAATGATAGACAATTTTGTTTGTGACTATGACTGCGATACAGGTCCTTCTATAATTGGTCTGAGGCTGTTAATGATGATGATGATAATAATAAAACTAGAAGTTACCTAAAATGACCAAAGTGGTATATACCTCAGGTCCGAACCAACTTCGTTGTGGGGCGTGCGAGGCACGCATAAGAGCTCTGTGGACGGACGTGGGGGACTGTTCCTTCGCCCAGGCCGCGTATGCCGCGGCGAAAGTCTCTTGTAGCGAACTGATGGGTACTAAAGCCAGGTTCAGTCTTCTCCACCATTCTATGCACTGGTCGCCTGTGTTGAATGAACATCTGAAAGCACAGATAGCGGTTATATTTCATAAGCTTATAAAATATTGACTAACTTATCATAGGTATAGGCATAGGTAAATGCGGAAGTGGATGCGAGAGTCACACCAACAAAATCTGTCTATGACCTGCTTAAACACCTTGAGGGCTAACTGCAGAAAGTGACATATTATATACCAATGTATCCAAAGCTGCTTCAGTAGGATCTTACCGAAGGCTGGCTAGGGAGAACAACACGAGCAGTGAAGGTGCGTGTTGATATACGTCTTGTAGGACATTTTTAAAGCTGTATTTCATGTATTATTATTCAAGTTAAATATTTCGAAAAGTGCTCATTTGAACTAATTTCTCCACCAACTTTTTACCATAAGATCTCATCCCTCACTTGATGAATGTATGGCAAATTAATCATTGGATCTGGATTAATAAAATTTGCCATTTTTTGGTCCCGGAATAATTTATGGTTCCAGCGGGATTTTTAAAAAACTGATTTCACACAATCGAAGTCCCGTTTTACCCTGTGAGTACGTACAGAACCAAAAGGCGATTTTTATTGTAGTGTGGTCACTGACCCATCGACAAGGACGCGACAACATGAGGCGTGGAATTAATTAAAAAAGCCTACATTTTTTTGTATTTTTTAAGCACTGAGGTATCATACTAAATGCGTTGGCGGATATGTATATTCTCTCGATATGCAAGTTCAATAAACTCTGACGACAGCTCGGCATGCTACTAAAATGCATAATTGAAAACGAAGTACTAATCAGCGAAATTTTATTCTCGTATTTGTGTGGGTAGGTAGGTACTCGTATATTGTGATCGCGATGCTGTTTGGCAAGAAATTACGTCAACTGTATTATAGCACATTCTTTTATAAATAAAACTAGCCGACACCACGCAGTTTCACCCGCGTGGTTCACGTTCCCGTTGGAATACGGGGATAATATATAGCCTATAGCCTTTCTCGATAAATAGACTATCTAACACTGAAAGAATTTTTCAAATCGGATCAGTAGTTCCTGAGATTAGCGCGTTCAAGCAAACGAACTCTTCAGCTTTATTATATTAGTATAGATTTAAAAGCAGTGGCGTAGCGTGCTCTGTGGATTACATTTTATTAATTTTTACTTTCACACGTAAGGGGCCCTGTAGTCCGGGGGCCCCGTATCATTAATAGACGGTAAAAAAAGCCGGGCTGCTGAGAATGTTCGATCCCATCCGCTGGACTAATGTCATACACACTACTAACACAGTATTTCCGACTATTTGGAGGATAATATACGAGTAAATATCACCACAATATTTAAAAGACTCTGGCAAATATTTTTTAAAATAAATTAAACGGTTTTTTACGTGAGCTTAACCGATTTGCTATTGCAACATTATGAACGCCACTCACTATAGTTTAAAATATACATTCTGAAGTAAGTAGACTTTTAACCTTCGCTAATCGGAGAGGCTCCCAAAAACAAATTATTGCAATTTTAATATCAACACTTGTTATTAAAAATTTGCAATATTTGACAATAAATAAACACATGTGTGTAATATACTGTTCTCAAAGAGTATTCTTACTCAAACAAGGCATTGCATATATGTTTAATGTTTGCTTCATTATATGTGCCGTTTTCTTGTCTTGTGTAACAACATTACAATAATCGTGTAACTATTTGTCCAACACTAATAACAACAAATGTTTTTAAACTAAAATAATACTAATCCTTATGACTGACAAATGTATACGAAGTGTGTTGTATAAAATGAAAGTTATAATATGTTTGAAGGTGTTTTGAAATCGGTCAAATAAATAACGCATTAGTTGCCCTTATAATATTGGAAAGTTCCTCTCGTTTTCTCCACGATCACATCATCAGATCCTGACATGATTACTATGGGTCCAACAGTAAAGCATACCCTCTCAAACGACAAAAGAATTTTTCAAATCGTTTTAGGCGTCTTCCAGTAATCGGTGAACATACATAAAAAAAAGATTCCGACGAATTGATAACCTCCTCCTTTTTTTGAAATCGGTTAATAACAAGGAAGTTAAAGACTCACAAGTTTAACAAAATACATTGTACAAATTTTCTATACTGTATAGCCTTACTAGCCCTCAGACCGGGGTTTTACCCGCGTAGTTCC
Organism: Bicyclus anynana; assembly: GCF_947172395.1. Lineage (NCBI taxonomy): Eukaryota > Metazoa > Arthropoda > Insecta > Lepidoptera > Nymphalidae > Bicyclus > Bicyclus anynana. Next base: position 9,083,034 of record NC_069090.1, read on the forward strand.
CGTTCCCGTTGGAATGTCAGGATAAAATATAGCCTTTGACAACTACAAAAAATGTGGTTTTCTATTGGTAAAAGAATTTTCCAAATCGGTTGAGTATCGGTTGAGTATAGAGTATTGAGATCACAGAAATTCATAAAAAAAATATCCTCTTTAGAAGACGCCGCGCGGTTTTACCCGCATAGTTCCCGTTCCCGTAAGAATACGGGAATAAAATATAGCTTATAGCACTCGTACAAACAAACAATCAAATATTTCCTCTTTAAATATTCTTTTATTTTATTCTTTTATTAAATATTCTTTTATTTCTTTTAATATTAGTATAGACGTATAGATAATATAGATGTATGGCGCTAACTTTAGAGATATTCATATCTTTTTAATAAATGAAAGACAAGAACAATATATCCATTTGATATTTTAAATCCGCTATGAAACGACCTAAATATCAAAAATGTGTACTATTTTCTTTACTTTATAATGAACGGCGCTAACCTTGGAGAGATTCAAGACTTCTTTTTTTTAGACCGCCTACGCCACGCAAATTCGTGCAATCATTTTTAACTAAACTAATATCTAGGTGCATACCAGTGGCGAAGGATGAAATTTTGACGAAGATAAACCGTCCAAAAGAAAAGGAAATTCATACCATTTGATACAAACTTCGGTTTGTCATACATCCATCCATACATATATATTCATTACAAATATTTATGTATGGATTTTTAAAAAGTAACCCGGCGGGAATCGGCTTTTAAGGCCGATTCCGCCGCTGGTGCATACAGTTACGATAGCAACGGCAATTTTGAAAGCAGTTCAAAGTCATCTTATCGCGTCACCGATGGAAAATTTACTAAGGTAGGTACCGACACGACGTATCGAATACATACTTTCTTTATTCTACAACTGTTATCAGTCAATGGACCCAATTCGGTGTGAGATAGGTAGCCAGAGTGGTTGATATTATATTAATTAATCAACTTCAATAATTATGAGTATTGTTAGAGATTCGGCTTCCACGTCGTGTTGTTTGTTTTGATATAGGTTATTAAGCCGAATTTGATTTCTATTGCTTTTGTTTTGTTATCATTGTTAGAGTTGTAAACAGTAATTCCTTAAGCAAATCCTATCTTAATTCCTAAAACAAATGTCTTCAAGTGTTCGTTTTAATTATTGTATATTCTTACTAGTGGTACGCCCGCGACTCCGTCTTATTTTTAACCAATTCGACGTGTATGTTTTATTTGTTTGTTTATTACCTATTGTAATTTTTCGTTTGAAACAGTATACTTCTAGATTCTTAATTTGCACGAAAATCTGTGCAGTAATTTTTTGTTTAAATAAAAATAATTGACAGTGTTAACAAAATTGGACATACTGCGGCGTTTAAGGTCACTATGGTAGGGTACGCTAAAACTGAAAAATAAAATCATTTTAACGAAAAAATTTAACCTTTAAAATTTTTAGCATAGCACCGCCATCAAAACGATCAAACCGAAAGGACATAGGTAGAATGTTATTTTTCGTTTTTTAGAGTAATGCATTTTTGAAGTGGGTTAAATTTTTTGTTAAAAATATTTTATTTATACCATTTTTTCTTATTTTTAATCGACTTCCAAAAAGGAGGAGGTTCTACGTTCGTCTGTAGGTATGTATGTTTTTAGTCAGCAACACGATCGACCAACGTTTATTTTCCTTATATTCAATCTGAATGAAACAAGGCTTTGTTTTGCCTAGTTGTCTGTCATTCATCCACGTTCTTTATGTCCCTCAACTCAATATGATATTACGCTATAAGCAACAAGTTCTATATGTTTTTAAAATTAGGTGCATTAAGAAAATTAGGTATTTCACGTATTTATGTCATCATCATTATCAGCCTTTTAGCGGCCCACTTCAGCGTCAGGCCTTCCTGATATGACATAGGATATGGAACTTTACCCCACCACGCTGCTCCAGTGCGGTAGGCTTGGGATGATAATATTAAATTATTTAACGATCACTGTCAATGATAACGACCTTCTTTACGTGCTCTCAGAGGCTACTTAATAATACTTTTCAACTCTGGACTGAGAATATTAACTGGAAGTTTCTTAGAAGAAAAACGCAGTATCTCATGGCCCGACTCAGGAATCGAACCCAGAACTTGATCCGAAGCCACATAGGCTACCAATGAGGCAGTTGTCATAATCGATTAATAATAATGACTGATTTCATTTGTCCATTTAAGTCCTCATTCGCACGAGAGTTAAAAAAGCGATACGTTAAAACCCAGCGTTGGCGCTTTTATTAACGTTCTTCATTTTATGGTATATTTCCAACGCCCAAAATTTAAAATGCAACACTTGTCGATAAAAAAGCGAGATGTGTTAAAAACACTGCCGTGTGAGCCCTCATTCGCACAAGTGTTTTTTAACGTCCGTTAAATAAGCGTTTAAATATAGGATGAAGTAAAATAAAGGTCTATTTCCAAGCCCAAAATTGAAAATGCAACACTGCTCGAGAAAAATCTTCGGGTTTTAAAAACGCTGTCGTGTAAACATAATATACTTGGGAATGCATTTGTTGTATTTGAACGCTTTTTTAATGTCCGTTAAAAAAACTATCGTGCGAATGAGGGCTGAACATATACTTGGGAATGCATTTGTTGTATTTAAACATTTTTTTAAGGTCCGTTGAAAAAGCTCTCGTGCGAATGAGGCCTAAAGGTACTACCTTTAGGCCTCATTCGCACGAGAGCTTTTTCAACGGACGTGTCTGTTCTCCTCCACTTACTTGAGTTGACGGCCATGTTTACATAATATGATAAGGCAGAGCAGGTCGCGGATCTCCAGCGCGTCTATGAGCCGCAGCGGTACGGAGGCGCCGGGCCCGTTGCGTCTGCGGGGTTGCAGGTGCAGCCGGTAGTTGGACACGGCGACCGTGCCGCCGTCCGCCGTTCGGCCCACCCACTGTGGAGAGAGCACCTCGGTGTTATGGCAGCCTGGTAACTCAAACTTAAGCCATCTACAAATATTTACTATATGATGACAGCGTAATTACAGATGGAATCGGTATATGGAATCGGTATTTGGACTCGGCAACCGTACCATCCCCAACCACTGCGGAAAGAGTACCTCAGTGTTCTGAGTTTACCAAACTCAAACTTAAACCATCTACAAATACAGGATACTGGGGAGTATTTCCCTTATCTCTGGGGTTTATATCCTTTACCGAAAATAATTAAAAATTTCAAAGAATATGTGTTCTAAAATTTATATTTTTGGAGCAAATAATATTTCAGATCATAAAATGTGTCTCATAAACGCATCCTTATAATTATGACGTAGCCAAATTTTAAAATGCAAGGATAAATAAAAGCATTTCTTACATGGATAGTCGGAAATATTTGAATTACTTTCAATGAAAACATAAAAAGTTTTTATTTTTTAATTGAAAAAATATCAATTATACAGTTTGGCTCCTATAAGTGGACTCGTCAACCCCTTGAAGTAATGGGAAATACTCCCCAGCACTCTGTATTTCATTATGTCAGCGCAATTGCAGATGCAGCCGGTATTTGGACTCTGCAACCGTGCCGTCCCCATCCACGGCAAAAAGAGCATCTCAGTGTTCTGACAGCCTGGTAAACTTAAACTCTCTACAAGTATCTTTGATCATTACTAGCAGACACCTGTGAGAATATGGGGATAAAATATAGCCACACATGCTGTGGCTATCTTTTGGTTAAAGAATTTTTAAAAATCGGTATAGTAGGTATGCACTATTAGGTATTACCCCCACAATCTCTCAAACTTTACCAACGGTAGTTGGACGTTGCCATTGCGAACGTGCTACAGCCGTGCGGGCCCACCCACTGCGATGAGAGCACCTCAAGGTTCTGACAGCCTGGTAAACTCAATCTCTCTACATTTTACGATACAAATAAAAATCTTATCACTAGCACACACCTCGTGGATTAACTCGCTAAGTTCCCGTTCCCGTGGTAATACGGGGATAAAAGATAGACTATATATGTATTTTATTTGTTATTGTTATTTCAATTATCTAGGTACCATAATATTGACAGGTATATGTGCGTTGATCTGTTTTTATAACTCATTATCTCGTTGCCATGCGTAAATAGGTACGTAATATAAATATTTTTTATTTTGTATAAATCGTTGACCAATTAAGATAGTAAAAGTAAAACAGCCCAACTATTTCAGATAACAAGCTTGTTTGTATTGTTGCTATGTTCAATGCCACCCCAGGACTAACGGCTTCATGCTAGCCACTCACCATCTGTATGATGTCATGCACATCGCGACCAACATACGATCACTTTTATGTCAAGCCGTTAGCGCTGCGGGCATGTGGGCTTATCGGATGGCGAGTGGCTAGCATTACGTGTCTGAGAAACATCAACACCGCCAAGGCCAAATTCCCACCTCAAGGACGTACCGACCTTTTTAACTATACTTATTTTCTTGAAAGATAAAGACTTTCACACATACAGAGTCTACCTACGAGTATCTCTACTTGATTTTTATAATAAAAGAAAATAAATATACTCAAACAATACACGTATTTCGCTATCTAGTAAACCTATGTAGAGCCTGTGTTATGGGTAGGTACATTACATCCTCTGTCCACCTGGTGGGGGGTGCTGACGGCTCGAGACCGTGTGCTTGGAGGTCCATGCGAGAGGCCTATCTCCAGCAGTCGACTTCTATCGGCTGATAAGATAAGGTAAGGTCATGGGTACTAAGTTATTTGATTTAACATATAAATATACTACTTACACAATACACACATCACTACTTAGCCCCAAAGTATATCATTTATATACTACATATAAATAGTTATAATGTACAAACACACACAGACACTGGAAAACATCCATATTTTCCAGCTCTGGGAATCGAACCCACGGCCGCAGATGCACTACCCACTGCGCCAAGCGGCCGACTTTTAAAAAAAAAAGTATCTCTGTCTTTGAGAGCTTAATCAATAGACATTTTCCTGGCTGCGCTGAATGAAGATAAAATGGGCGTGACGTTTTCAATGAACTTGCAATTTCAATAGCATCTAACCGTACAAACGATTAAAATACAACGGTTCGTTCAACCTGCTGCACTTCGCCCGGGGACATTCTACACCACACGACACGATTTATAATAACATCTATGATCTAATACGACTGAGAATTTCACAATTATAGACACGCATAAAAGAATTAGTAAAGTAAGTAGCAGAGCAAAATTGAAAGTTTTGAAAAAATCCCCGATACTTAAACATGATGAAAAAGGATAAAATAAGTTTAAACCCCGATTTAAAAAGAAGAGAGAATAATTTAAGAATAATATTAAATTATTGTACAGTAGATTACAGTTTTGCAGTATTATAGTATTATTTTTAAAAAAAACTACATAAATGCCCACTAGATTACAAGTAAATAATTCCTTTTCACAAAGTTCTGCTCGAAAAAGACACTCTTGTTACAATTTGTGCACAACAAAGAGTACTTTAATCTCGCCAGTAAAAAATAAAAAAAAACCACGTTAATGCTTTCTAAAAGATCACATCTCACAGAGTGATCCTTTTTCAATCTTCGGATCCGATACAAGTTATACAGGGTGCTCGGGAGTATTTTCCATAACTCTAGGGTCATATTCTTTAACAAAACATTATAATTCAAAATGTTAAAGAAACATATGCTCCAAAATGAATATTTTCGGAGTAAATAATATTTCTTTTGTAAATGGATCTTAAAATATGTCCCTTGTACGCGCCTTATAATACTTATGTATTTATATTTTAAAATACTACGTGGTCGTTGTTGCTTTGTTACCTAAAGGCGTGTGTTACATGGTTAGTCGGTATTATTTGAATAACTTTGTATGAAATCATGATTATTTTTGTCATTAATAAAATATTACTTATGCAGTTCGGTTCCTATACGAGGTCTCGTTAATACCTTGAAGTTATGGGAAATACTCCCGAGCAACCTGTATAAGTCCCCCGTACCATACCAATGCCAGAATGATCCGTGAACAAAGGTAAACAGGATGGGGGCCGCTTTTTGTGCCACCATTGAAGTTAAAACGTCATTGTTGCGTCGGGAGGATTAAATTAGACAAAAACGTGCAGGATTTTCATTTTTAGGACATTTTATTTGAATAAATAAATGTAGTTCAGTGGTATGTATCTATACCCAAACATTTTATAATAGATATATGTCACTATGCGTTGTGATAGCCCAGTGGATATGACCTCTGCCTCCGATTCCGGAGGGTGTGGGTTCGAATCCGGTCCGGGGCATGCACCTACAATTTTTCAGGTGTGTGCATTTTAAGAAATTAAATATCACGTGTCTGAATCAGTGAAGGAAAACATCGTGAGGAAACCTGCATACCAGAGAATTTTCTTAATTCTCTGCGTGTGTGAAGTCTGCCAATCCGCATTGGGCCAGCGTGGTGGCCTAACCCGTCCCATTCTGAGAGGAGACTCGAGCTTAGCAGTGAGCCGAATATGGGTTGATGACGACTCTGCGTCGAGACCGGGGCGAACAAAAGCGGTTAATTGTCTTAATTTCATTGAGTCGCATAGTATAAACAACGAAAGTTATTTCAATAAACAATATCTAAATATTGTATACAATGTCAAGTTGAGTGTTCAGTAAATCTTAAAAATTATATACATACGTAAATATATCATGGAATTAAACACAAAATTGTGCGTGCGCTCAGTGAAGTTGAATTCGGGTCACCTTTTGCGGTGATTTTGTAGACACGTGACATATTTATAATATTAAATTTATATCGTTGTCTATACTAATAAAGTTTGTACGATAATAAATATAGTAGGTAATATAACGAACGGCTTTTGAAAATTAATAGAAAGCTACATCTTCACCGAGTACCATAGACTATATATTTATTCCCGTATTCTGACGGGAACGGGAACTACGTGGGTGAGACAACGGCGGGGCGTAGTATTAGAGAAATAAAGACACAAAAAAGTAGACATTGAAAACATTCAACTGAGACTAATACGAGTAAATATGCTAGCGTGCATAAATGATGCGCATTTATGTACATAGTAACAAGTTTCACGAAAGTGGGTACTATAAATATACATCGATATTGCAGTGGCAATGGGCAGGCCACATAGTTCGAAGAGCCGATGGACGTTGGGGCCCCAAGGTGCTGGGATGGCGACCCCGCACCGGAAAGCGCAGTGTTGGGCGACCCCCCACTAGGTGGACCGAGGATATCAAGCGGGTTGCAGGGAGCCGCTGGATGCTGGCGGCTCGAGATCGTTGTGCTTGGAGGTCCATGCAAGAGGCCTATGTCCAGCAGTGGACGTCTATCGGCTGAAAAGGATTGCAGTGTACAATGACGTACCGCTAAGCAATTTAACGTTCCGATAGTTCCGGTATAAAGCCGCGTAATAACATCCCTCTTCTTGGGTCGGGGGTTAGAAATGATGACAATAAGTAATTGCCATTATTATACCCTTGCGTGCTACCATCTTTGAAGGCACGCCCTTGACCTCTTTAATCCGGCCCTGTCGAAAATCCGTTCTTAGAAGACGTCAGGTAACTTTATCCTATCTTCCTACCAAATTTCGTTTTTGTACGTCAAGCGGTTTTCGAATTTTTTTTTTATTAAATTTTTTAATTTGGTTGCAAATATCTAAATATTTAATATTTAGTTATTTGCAACCGTTAAACCGATTTTAAGGGGACTCACTGAGAGATAGAGCATCAGTTATAGTCTACCTGATAACCCATAAAAATGTATGAATACCGCGGGATTTGTGAAAAAGTAAATTTCTCTACTACTACGAGTATATTCGGTAACTGAATTTCCGCTGGATGCATATTTAAAAAAAAAAAAAAATTTTTTTTGTGGTTACCTGTATAAACTCCCCGCAGATGGGCGAGAAGCCGGCGTCGAGGCCCGGCTCGTCGTAGTGCGTGCGCAGGCGCGGGTACAGGTCGGCGGCGCGCACGCGGTGCGGCGGCGGCTCGGGCTGCGGCGGCGAGCGGTACCGCTCGCGCTCGCTCATCTCGCTCGACGTCGCTGCCACCTGCCGGCGAACAGTAACACCTCAATATTGACACAGAAACAGAAACAATGACGTCACCGGAACACCCTGTAGCAATGTGGCACGTCAATTCTCTTTCTACAAACGCTAACGCTTAGAAAACTAAAACAAGCGGCAATGACAGATTCCACCTTCACACAAAAAGTAAAACTATAAGAAATTGTGATTTCTTTAAAAAGAACAACTGTTGAGTTTCTTGCCGGCTTCTTCTCAGCAGAAACTGCCTTCTGAACCGGTGGTAGAATCTTTACAAATAGTCAACTGTCGTGTTAAAAGTGCTTATAAACTGAGCCTAGTTGAAAATAAATGATTTTTGACTTGACTTTGACTTTGAGATCCGATCGGTAACTTGATCACGTAACCTGTCTATAACGAATGTCATTCCGATACATTTTTTAACTCTCGAAGCGTTTGCGATTATAGATACAGAATTGACGTGATGATTACAGGCCAAGGCCGCCCACCGTGGAGTAATACGTCCGACGACGTCTAGCGTGTCAAAAGTTCGCGCGCGCGAACAATTGACCATAGTCTAGACACACACCTTCACGGCATCTCACCGCACTGCGAAAGACTACCAAATGGGCGTCCACTACCTTGTGAACTCCTAAGAAGCTGAACCTGCAGGTGCAGACGTTTACGGCGACGAAATAGACGACGCATACACCAGACGTGACACCGCCCCAGCGCAGTACAGAGCGCAATTGCAGTCCGCGCGGGTCACTTCTTCTAGCACCCTGGGAGACATATTGGCTATAAGCCAGCCCCGAAAAAGGCTGAAAGTATATAACTGGGGGAAAAAGTGCCCGAGACCAGTAAGAGTAGTACCCTCCGCCCGTCTCATTTAGATGTTGATGACCTAACACACAGGTTACTCTTAGAAAGTTTTTAAGAACAAAGAATAATTGATTTAATTTTTCTAATATTTGCGGGGGTAGAATGCGAATATTGAGACAAGCTAGAAGAGTAAACCACTTGTAGAGATTCCAGAAGACGGCACGAGAAACACGCCAAGAGACCCGCCCACGATTCGGCTTGTTAACCGCAAAGGTTAGCGCGACCGAGGTGGTGGCCCTATTCTTCGCAAAAAAACTGAAGAATCTAATAACACACCATAATAGGGATGATGACTAGGTTTGAATATATTGATTTTTATGATACATTCGAGTAAATAGGGTCAATGTTAACTAATTTATACATAAAAAGCAAATATTGTCTGGATATTTGCAAAATAAATGAGATTATAAAATTTCAAAAACTACTAAATTTTTTTTATTGTAATTAGATGAAAATTCATACAGTTTTAGCTTCCTTACATTAAATGTGACATTTTTTTATATTTGAACTATAAAGATAAACGCACAAATAACAAAGATATTAGTAATTTTGTTTGAACGCGCATACAAATCTAACGATCATTCCATTGCCTATGACGTCATTTTTTCGAGCCATTTTGTATGGGGCGTTTTTCAGGGATCCGCGGCAGCGCCGCAAATCTGACCTTTTAAATCCCTGTAACTCCGAAAGTAACGATCGCAGATACCCTGTTCCTTTTACAAAATTGCTTTACTATTAGTGTACTCTTAATTTATATACAATTTAAAAAACTGTCATCATCCCTATTTAAACATACATAGTCTACGTACATAGTCTACGTGAATGCAAAAGATCTTTCAAAACAGAAACAAACATCCCATGGAACGTGTTTTGCATTGCATATGATGTTTGCTACTCACTAAATCAAGTGGCCACTGGCCAAATGTTGTGTAGGTCACTTCCTTGAAGAAAAGTTTCCAGTCATCTTGATGTATATAACGAGCTCAAAAATAAATCAAGCGTTTGTTTGACCACGAGGCTTTATTCATTTTTTTATGTGGTTCACTTACAATTAGTTACACTAAAACATGAATATTTTAATTGATTAACTTAATCTATCCTAGGGTTTGTACGAGTGAAATAATAAAACCGCTACAAAGCGAAAATAAGATAACATGCATGCTCTTAAAGTAAATCCCAACCACATAATAGGCGGGTTCCGACAAAATACACAGGAAATAGTAAAGAAAGTCATAACGCATTATTCACGAAAATGTTTACTTCGTCATTCGTGCAAATGACCAAGAATGTCATGAGTGTTAATGAGGAAGAATAACACACCAAATCTATTGTTATTTAAAGCAACTATAACTATCTGTACGGTAAACAAAATCCTTCCCCAATGCGTGGAAGGAAGCCACTGTCATAGGTATTCACAAGCCGGGCAAACCCCGCGATCTCCCTTCTAGCTATCGCCCTATTAGTTTACTCAACACTATTGCCAAGGTATACGAGATTATTATTCTTAACCGTTTAAAGGCTGTATGCGATGAGAAGCAACTTCTCATCAAACAACAGTTCGGATTTAGAACCCAACACTCCTGTGTACAACAAGCGCATCGCCTCACGGAGCATATTCTCACCGGCCTTACCCGGCTTCGCACTCCTATTCCTACTGGGGCCATTTTATTCGATGTAGCAAAAGCCTTCGACCGAGTATGGCACGAAGGCCTAATAGTTAAGCTTAGCCGCTTCGGCGTACCTAGCAGACTTGTCCGATTGTTTCACAATTATCTGTCAAATCGCACCTTTCGATACCGCCTAGATGGCACTCTCTCGTCTCCCAGGCCCATCCGAGCGGGAGTCCCTCAAGGATCCGTGCTCTCCCCGCTTTTATACTCACTCTTTACGAGTGATATACCCACTCACCATCCAGGTGTGCACATCGCCCAGTTCGCGGATGATACCGCACTGTTTGTGACACACCCTTACCGTAGATCCATAATAGCCCGCCTCCAGAAAGCGGTAACACACTTAGCAAAGTGGTTTCGCAAATGGAGGATAGAGGTAAACCCAGAGAAGAGTGCAGCAGTGCTCTTCTCAAGGAAACTTGCACGCCATTACTTCGATTTAAAAGAGGTCTCCTTACATGGAGCACCTATCCCGTGGCAACGCACTGCCAAATACCTAGGTGTGACCTTTGATACCCGTATGAGCTTCGCGACTCACATACAGAAAGCCAGAAAAAGAGCTGCTTATGTGATGAGTCGTCTCTATCCTATGATATGTGCTAAAAGCAAATTATCCCTCCGCTCTAAGGTCACTCTCTATAAGACCTGCATCCGTCCAATAATGACCTACGCTAGTGTAGTGTTTGCCCATCGCCCAAAGGCGACCCTAAAACCCCTTCAGGTCCTTCAGAACCGATTTATGCGTCAGGCCACGGGCGCTCCGTGGTTTGTGCGCAATAACGACCTACATAGAGACCTAGATCTCCCCACAATAGCCCAATACATATATGAAACAGCTCTCGAAAACTTATTTTTAGAGAGCCGCCACCCACCCCAACCAACTAGTGGTTGGCTTGCAGCTACATCCCCGATATCAACGCTGATTGTAGATCTAGACGCCCAAAAAACGTCCTTTACGATCCTGACGATGACATAACGAACGACAATGCTTCCCAGGCAACACAAACACAAGCTACACAGCGTCTTCGCCGGCGAAGACGAGGTCCCCGATATCTGACGTCACCCAGACGTGGGCTTTTTAACTCACGATCTCGGGGGCGCCCGGACTGATACACTCAGGCCAAAACACCCTTCCCGAACGGCCCTCTAAGTCGAGGCCCGAGTCTCAGAGGAGACGCCCTTAGAGAGTCGTTCCGCCCACTACTTTCTTCTGCCTTCGGGCCCCATCAGGCGATGCTTCTGCGCTCGCCCAAACCCCCCGGTGACGCCGCTGAGGTCCCATAAGGAGCCTACGGCACTTACACAATCAGAAAAAAAAAAGGTAAACAAAACTTACAGAATAGTAGTAAACCTTATACACTTCACCAAAGTAATGAAAAATAATATATACAGACACTGTCATATGTTAATGCATTAGCACTTCCAGACAATCACCAAAACAAACTTAACGAACCATCGAAACGTAATTAAAAACATAATTACAGTGCAACTGCAGAGGACGTCGAGGAAGTCCAAAACTTTTAAATCTATCCTTGCACGACACACGTTGGACCATCAATAAGGAAACGTTCAACTAAACATTACACACAATTATCACAATTTCACTGACAAAGGGCAAGACAAATGCAAACAAATACATCAGTCGGAACTTTTATTGTACGAGGATATCTCTCGCTCAAATATTTGACGATCCAATTCGTCCAATGAATTGAAACTTGTACAAAAAGAAAAGTACCATTTGAACTACCGGTGGTTGATTTGATCAAATAAAAAACTTTACTTTAGTCACGTTCGGATCTCGATCAATAGAAACTTTATGAGTAACGACAGTACTTTTTTATTTTTTAATTAATTACTCATTCTGCTTAAAACTTTACTTCTGTTACTTTATTGTATAGTGCGAAATATAAATGTTTACTTATAAAATTATTGTAAAGATGTAAATTTTAAATGGTGAAATTGTCATTTGAATCTTTAAATACTTAATAAATAATTTGCACGCCAAACTGGCAAGATACATTTACCATCTACATCTACCGACCACCTGTATATATAATGCATGTATCTGCAAATAAATAAATTGATTGATTGATTGAAATAATCAAAAAGACAATTCTAATTGTTAACTAGAAGAATTCATCGTCATCATCATTGTCATCCGATGGACGTCCACTGCTGGACACAAGTCTCTTGTTTTAAATTCCAAACACAACGGTCTTGCAACTAACTCACGACCTAAAATATTAAATTGTGTTAATAAACAAAAAAAAACTACGGCAGAACATCCTTTTTTCACACGGCATAGAAAGTAGATGCATTGATAGAGATAAGCTAATCTTGAAAGTTAAAATATTGAACAGAAGTGGATGTTGACTTGAAGAAGTTATTTATATCAACAATTCATTCATTTTCATGTTTTATATTTTGAATATCCTAAACTCAAATTCTCCTGAAGATACTCCGGTTTCGGATTGATACGTACATAGCGGGGTTTAAGTCGGATTTGGGTAGCGTTGCTTGGATTTCTACTTTTATTAAAATAGTTCAATGTTAAGTACCAATAGTAATACACTATCTCCAGATAGCACTAGTTCATTTACTACTAGGTTGTTATATTATGCCTATTGCCTACGAAGCAATAATTGATGCTAAGCTATGGGATTAGGTACTAGACTCGGCGGTGATATGGGTATTCTCATTAAAGTAATTGTCATCATTTTACTAATTTGATCATGATAATGACATCATTGAGAGCCGTGATAGCCCAGTGGATATGACCTTTACCTCCCATTCCGGAGGTTGTGGGTTCGAATCTGTATGAATCTTCAACCTTTCAGTTGTGTGCATTTTAAGAAATTAAATATCACGTGTCTCAAACGGTAAAAGAAAAACATCGTGAGGAAACCTGCAAACCAGAGAATTTTCTTAATTCTCTGCGTGTGTGAAGTCTGCCAATCCGCATTGGGCCAGTATATTGCCCTAACCCCTCTTAATCTGATAATGATGATGAATGACATCATTTGAAGGACCGCTGTAAATTATCACTAAAGTGTATAATATGTATTATGTATAATATAAATTTAAATTGCATTTCTGAATAAAATTTCAGCCATTTTGTGTAATAAAGACAACGTGGGCGCAGCATAAAGGAAAATCAAGACCTTTGATACGATAAACTGATGATAAACGATAAAGGTCGTTGCAAGGTTTGTACGTAGCGGATAGCGATGTTTTCGTATTGAAACATTGTTTAAATTGTATGTTATTTATAGTAATACTGCTGGAGTAATGATTATTGATAAGAAAGGTCTTATAGATCAAATTTACTAGGTTAGAACAGTAAGTGACACAAAGGAAATGCATAGACTAAAACAAATTCAGTATTCATTTATGATATAACTTATTACAGTCCATTATTACTTTTGTCAAGAAGAAAACCGGATCAGTGGCCTTCTTCTTGACAGTAGTAATAAAACTGTATTTCATAAAATCACTTATTTTTCTACTATAAGTAATAAAATCTCTAATTTTATCTCTCATATCCTTTTTACTTGATACATGTTCTTACACTTGTTTCAAATTAGTTCCCAAAATTCAACAGACCGACATGTTCTTTTGTTACAAAAGATTTTACGATCTTGCGTTGTCTTTAGTCTATTTATATCTAATGCGGGGGTGTTTTTAAGCTTATTACTCTAACACGCTTACTACACTTAGGTACAAAATAATATGATCACACGTTTTTTTAAAATACTTGTTTCTACTTCCCAATATTTAATTATACTAAAGCCTTTCTTGAGGAGTACTGTTTACAAACAAATTAAAAATGAGGGTATAAATCACTAGTAATTTCACAATTAATCTATACTAATATTATAAAGAGGTAAAGTTTGTAAGTTTGTAAGTTTGTCACATTTTTTAAATGGGGTAATCTTCGGAACTACTGGTCCGATTTCAAAAATTCTTTCACCAGTAGAATGCTACATTATCGGGGAGTGCTATAGGCTATATCTATACTAATATTATAAAGAGGTAAAGTTTGTAAGTTTGTAAGTTTGTCACATTTTTTAAATGGGGTAATCTTCGGAACTACTGGTCCGATTTCAAAAATTCTTTCACCAGTAGAATGCTACATTATCGGGGAGTGCTATAGGCTATATATTTTATATTAGTATGATATATATTCGTCGAGTTAACACAGTTTTTGTCATACAGGTCGGACCGAAAATCCTCTTAAGCAGACTTATTCGCATGCGCTGCCTTAACCATTGAGTAAAATTGAAATTAATGTATGGAGGCTTTATGTATCTTTAACAAAAAACAAACTTTCTACAAAAAAGTCCGCGACACCATGTATCTATCTTCTATATATTAGCAGATATAGTTCCTTTTGTGTTTTAAAAATTATAAATTTTATATACTTAGGTTTGCGTCATTATTTATGCTACTTAACTTAAATCCTTATCAAAATAAATTATTCAATAATCACAAGGATATTATGGAGATAAGATTTGCCCTTTATAGTATGTTAATTCGTTAAATAGTTTCGGAGATAATACAAAATTTCTAAAAGACGCAGAAATATCGCTACATGACGCCTCGCGCTTTCAATAACGTAGTTCCCGTTCCTGTGTCAATATGGGAATCAAACATAGCCTATGTCACTCGCAAATAACGTAGCTTTCTATTGGTAAAACAATCTTTCAAATCGGCCCAGTAGATCCAAAGATTATAATTTTAGCATAGAAGTCTCTATTTTCCTTTGTCATCGCACCACGCTCATAGGGCTGGACCGATTTTGCTAAGGGTAGGGGTAAGGTAGGGAAGGTATAGGGTAGGGTAGGGTAGGGTACAGGTAGGGTAGGGTACAGGTAGGGTAGGGGTTGTGTAAGGGTAGGGAAGGGGTAAAGGTAGGGTAGGGGTAGGGTAGGGGAGTGTATGCCTAGGTTAGGGGTAGGGTAGGGGTAGGGCCTACCCCTATCCTAGGGGTAAGGAAAGGGAAGATTACGGGTAGGGTAGGGTACGGGTAGGGTAGGAGTAGGGTAGAGGTAGGAGATCGATACTGAAGCCTATTTTCTATTTTTTGTCTGTCTGTTTGCCTTTTTTTGACCGGGCATCACGCTGAAACTACAGAATGAATTCAAATGATACTTAAGATGATTTGAGACCATTATACGTAGAAGGATAATAGGATACTTTTTGTCGCAAAAACAAAATCAGAAATGGGTGAAGTAGGGGAAGAATGTTTGTACGGAAAGTCCTTAATTTTTATAGGTACATTTGTAAATGTAAAATGATAAGTGGACTATTTATTAGGTATAAGTTATAAAACATGCAAAATAGAATGTAAAATAGGGGTTGGAAGTTGACATCGATTTTTACGCGGACGAAGTCGCGGGCGTCCGCTAGTCTAATATATAAAATTCTCGTGTCGCGGTGTTCGACATTGAACTCCTCCGAAACGGCTCGACCGATTTTGATGAAATTTTTTGTGCATATTCAGTAGGTATGAGAATCGGCCAACATCTATTTTTCATCCCCCTAAATGTTAAGGGTAGTCCACCCCTAAATTTTTTTTTTTTATTTTTTAGGCAAAATATTTTGTTTTTATTTTTTTATGACACAGCATACAAAAATACATACAACCCTAAATTTTCACCCCTCTACGATCAACCCTTATATTTTATTTGTTAATTAAAAACTATACATACAAATGATTTGTAACTAAAACGTAGTCAATTTGAGCTTTATTGTTATTGTATAAAGTTCATATTAATAATAATTAGAAAACGGGGTAGGGGTAGGGTAGGGGTAGGGTAGGGGTAGGGTAGGGGTAGGGTAGGGGTAGGGTAGGGGTAGGGTAGGGGTAGGGTAGGGGTAGGGTAGGGGTAGGGTAGGGGTAGGGTAGGGGTAGGGTAGGGGTAGGGTAGGGGTAGGGTAGGGGTAGGGTAGGGGTAGGGTAGGGGTAGGGTAGGGGTAGGGTAGGGGTAGGGTAGGGGTAGGGTAGGGGTAGGGTAGGGGTAGGGTAGGGGTAGGGTAGGGGTAGGGTAGGGGTAGGGTAGGGGTAGGGTAGGGGTAGGGTAGGGGTAGGGTAGGGGTAGGGTAGGGGTAGGGTAGGGGTAGGGTAGGGGTAGGGTAGGGGTAGGGTAGGGGTAGGGTAGGGGTAGGGTAGGGGTAGGGTAGGGGTAGGGTAGGGGTAGGGTAGGGGTAGGGTAGGGGTAGGGTAGGGGTAGGGTAGGGGTAGGGTAGCGGTAGTTGAAAGTTTACATCGAGTTTCACGCGGACGAAGTCGCGGGCATCCGCTAGTAATAATTATAATTAACTTGCTCTTAAATTAATGAAAATAAATTTGATTTATAAGCTTAGAACAATTAGATTCGGTTAATATATTCTATATAACATTTTATAAACAAACCATACATAATTTGAAATCAATAAGTTATGAAATGACATGCGTTTTCTACCTTCATTTCTAATTTCTTTGTTGGTAAACAGTACTCATCAAGAAAGGCAGTATAGGTAAACTAATTATGCTGTGATTTTGGTATACAAATATAACATTATGTTACTAGAGAAGAGTAATGATGGACAGACTTAATCAACAATACAATAGCGAATTTCCTAAACAGTGAAAAGTAAATTGGTTAAGTTGCTCAATTAGGTATTATACCAGTCTTCTGTATTAAATCTTTTAATGCTGATACAACTGAGATAGATCAGAGTAAATTTTACACTACAACACTAATAATAAGACGTTTACTCATCGACTAAGCCAAGTCTCAAATCTGCGTATCATCGCCGGTGAGATAAAGGAAATGTGCTGAACAAAGGAAGGGATTACAATTTACGGAAGAGTTCATTCGAGCCGGCAGCAAGACACAAAAAGTAACAAAAACTCATTCACTCAACACTCATAGCATTTAAACATAATGAAAGCAAATTTCATGCCATGCAAAGAATAAAATCACTGTGCAAAAAACCGTAAATAAAATACGTTCTTGAAAAATATAGTTATTGAATACGATAAACTATAAGGTAACTAATAATTCGTGTTACGAGTAAGAATTCTATCAAAATCTATCAAGGACTAGACTAGATTAACTTTAGTTTGAGACTCATCTACTAATATCATTTCGCACAGCAATTATTGTAGCTATCAGCGGCGATGAGTCCATACAGGTCGATTCCCGCTGGGTTACCTTTTAAAAATCCATACATATATATTCATTATTGTAATGAATATATATATATATGCATGAGAAACCGCAGTTTGTAACAATATCCTTTTCTTTGGAAAACCTTCGTCAAAATTCCATCCTTCGCCACTGGAACCTATACCATTTATTTTATTTTGTGAAACATTTAATATTCTGGATATGTTGATCTACTGTACCGATTTTGGAAAGTCTTTTACAAGGCCACGTTATTTTAGCGTGTCGTGAGCAATTTTTATCCCCGTATTCCCACGGGAAAGGTGACTACGCAGAGCGCCTGCTAGTAATAAATAATATAAATAGTCTAATAAATAATATAATAGTCAGAAAATGTAGTCTCTGCATATTCAAAAACTGAGAAAACTACTAAGTTACTCCACTAAGTTTTTTGAAGTGATAATTTCTTATGGGAGGGTAAACCACTAACGTAACGTAACGCGTTACGGCACCACTCTTCGGAGGTGTCTGGCTTCCCTTTCTCTCACGCATACTGAGCAGGTTTAAATGATCACTTCAGTCGAGCGTACCGAGATGTACACGTTTTTTCATTTTTTATTATAAACGTTTTTATTAATAAACGTAGGCACCATTCCGTGACAGTGACGTAAGTTGTACATGGCGCCAGCAACTGGTTGTAATCTATCGAAATTATACGTGTAGCTACACTTACAGTCACGTGGCTCTGAGTCATTGGCTCACATAACGATGATGTTTCCCATAGCCGTAATAATTGTGTTACAGCCATAGAGGTACTATCTACATCAATGGTTACAACTACTACAATCATGGGAATATCACTTTTACTTTGTCTTGTATACGTGTTGTACGATCGACTTTGAAATGGTAATTACGTATAGAACTGGGGGGTGATTCCGCTATTTTATACTCGTCGATGTAAATATCCGCCTATAACAAGTTTTATTAGAATTTGAACTAATAAAATCATAAAAACGTAGTTGCCACGGAAATGAGCGACGTCACATCGCTGTAACTTTACAGAATACAGGAGCAGAATTGTCAAGTTTGACGTAACAAATTGTAATTGATTTCTAAATTCAATCATAGTGTCCTGGAACCAATGACCTAATAAAAGGTTAAATGATGTTTTTATTAAATATAAATCCATTTGCCTTCATTTCGTTTTTTCATTTTTGGCAATCACAAAAATAAAACGAATCGAATTAAGATAAACCCTGCAGTTTATTGATAATTTCGATAACGTACTCGTAAATCGATGTATATGATACGTATAATTTATAAATACAACTTAGTAAGATTAAACAAAGAAAACAAAATGTTAAAATACTTCTAAATTTAAGAAATATACAATTACAAGTACATCTATATTCTACACTAATATTATAAAGAGGTTAAGTCTGTATAGTCTAGGGGGTAATCAAGCATCTACGGAATCGATTTTAAAAACTCTTTTACCACTAGAAAGCCATTTATTAGTGAGTGTCATAGGCTATATTTTATCCCCATATACCCACGGAAACGGGATTTAAGTGGGCGTAACTGTTGGCAGTCTAGTAATTAATTATAATTATCAAAAGACGACAAGATAGTAGGTGTAGCTTAGCTAAAGAGTTAGCTTAAGCGTTTTCTATGTTCCGTGGGCTTAGCCAAGCCAAGAGTCATAACTCTTTACGCCTACTCCCCGTTCAACGAACAGAAAACGGCTGCACCCACAGTCGCGGGCAAACCAAACTTGGAAAGCAGCAAAGGTGAGGCACGCTTTCCTTACATCAGTAAACCGCACGACCAAATATAGAAAACCGACTGACACGGAAGTAATAATTAACAATTTGTAATTTCAATTCATTGTTACTTCCTCGTAACAAACAAAGACTTCAATGTTTATAAATTGAATTACTATACTACACAATGGCAATTTAATATTAACGCCGACATTATTTAAAAGATGATATTTACAAAATGTTAAACTGAAAAGAAGAAGAAAGGAAATGAAAATAGAAGAAAAGAAGGAGAAATGAAGATAGGAGTTACGTAGTAGTTAAAGTTTAATGTAATGTATGGCTTATTATTAGCTGTACAGAGTTAACATAAATCTCTACATGTGGCTAAACCACCAAGAGTGCGGAACCATCAAATCAAAGATAAAAGTGAGATAGAAAAATCTTCTTTGTCTCTGTCTTGGTTTAATTTTGATATAATTTGTTAATAAATTGTTCTGATACATTATTTTTTTTTTACAACAACGTTGTTTTTCATGTTTAATCCACTCCTGTCTCATATAATATTATCATCATTTTATAAATAGCTACGTAGTCTAATTAATCATATCGTAATTTTAATTTGTATACTAGTGATTATTACTAAAGGGTATTACAAAATTACATATCTAATACAAGCACATGTCTTTCGCAATATATTACATTTGTACCAATCATATGTTAATTGAAGTAAAAACACACATTTCATGAACTTCACAATAATTCTCAACGTAACACTTGAGCTTTAATATTAAATCGACAATTTACTATTAAAATTCCTACGGTTCGTTCACCTTAACTCCTATTGGTAGCGTTAAAAAGTCAGCTAGTTACTAAAGGAGCACCGAAGGCGTTACATCAATAATAAATTGAGTTGACTCTCGTGCCATCGGATTTTGAAGGCCATCCCACTGATTTAGAGTTCAAAGTAACAAATGTGTGCTCTAAATAAAAACCATACGACCGATGCCATATTTGTTTATCTCGATTAGCTGTACCTACCTCCTTTTTTATTGAGATGAGTCAGTTCAATTCGTACTTGATGTTGATACATGTAAAAGGACAAAGGGGAATACAGAAAGAGCTATGGAAAAATATAGTCAATATAAAACAAAATAAGCCTTTATTATTTTATTTTTATGTAATATATGTACATGATGGGACTGGAACAAAAATGGACTCGGATTCAGACATAAACGCATTTAGATTCACAATCGATCTGATTATATCTGAGTGTCCTAAAAAATACAGCAAATGCTACAAGAACTATAAAATCAAAGTGCGATAGCCAGGCTTTTAATGAACACAACTAAAACAAAACTCATGACTAATGGTCCAAGGATATGTATATAGAAGTAAGCATGGAAAACATAGAACATGTAGAAGAGAGGAATAGTTAGAGATAAAATGCTTGACAATTATGAGTGTAGTGGTTACAACTAAGTCTAATTAAAGTGAGTGGAAGATGAACACGTGTACTATCGACCTGAATGCGGGTAAGAGGTCAAAAGTAGGTACCTACCTACATACTCTCTTGTGTAAATTATTACGAGTATGCGTCTCTATCACCATCTCCTTTCCCTTATCCCACTTAAGTGGGGTCAGCGAGACATGTCAATCTCCTCCATTCGTTTCTATTACTCGTCAACTCATCATCCACTCCATTTAAACCTCCTCTAAATGTCCTCTTTCACACACTCCAATCATCTCTTCTTTGACATCCCCTCTTGTGTCCTTCCAACAGTCAACGTCCGTCCTAGCAAATTTAACATTTTTCTTGTAATATGACTTTCATATCTCCGCAATACATGTCCATACCAAGCTAACCTTTCACTCCTCAATTTTTCTGACACTGGAGGCAGTTCCAGACTTCCTCTTATATACTCATTCCTTATTTTATCCATACTTGTCCCAGCTCACATCCATCGCAACATACAGCATTTAGTTCACATGCATTCTTCTACATTACTTATGATTCTTTATACATTAAATACACAATAAATGTTAAATAAATCAGTAATCGTGGACGCTATTTTATGAAGAGGCAATGAAGGTAAAAAAAAATAAGAAAATAACTGACGTATGTTTTAGAACAGTGTCCTTTAAGGTAGAGTCAAGCAATCGTGTTGTTTATAGAATTATATGTAGGTACTATAATATTTTTAAATTTAACCAATTGGTAGTTGCTCGGTGTCCAAATTTAAAATATAAGACGCGCTTGAAAATTCTGACTTGCATTTTACAAAGTTCTATTCTTAGAATGAATAAATAATATCCAGCTCCCATCTATATTATCCATCATCGGATTTTCAAGTCTGAGCCACGATAAATAGACGAGTACAATGAATTTACTAATTATACAAAGCAATAATGTTTATATTTACTTATGTAGGTAAATATTTTATTTTGTGCTTAAAAGAATATCTTTCATTACTATAGAATTATTATACAAAGCATGAACCAAGTAGAATAAATAAAGGTGTTATTGATCTTTACAGCATTGGCTTATTTAGGGTTAATTTATTCGAAATTGTATTGTCATACTCATTGCAACAAACTCGACAATGTTTTATTTTTTTCAATATAAAAAGATAACACAAATTTCTCAAAAAACTACTGTTTGATATATGACAAAGATATGGGTACTGTAAAAAAATCCTAGATAAGACTATGACTATATACTAGACAACCCTACTCGATGTGTACTGTTTAACAAAAAACAAATTATAAATGTTAACTCACAACTTTTTTATTTTAAAGTAATCTTGTTTGTTTATAAAATGTTATTCAAAGTATATTAAATATATCTAATTATTCTAAGCTTGTTTATCGAATTTATTTTCATGAATTTAAGAACAAGTTAATTATCATTCTTATTAGGTGTGAAATGACTAGCGATTTGTTTTGTTTGTTGGTGAGCTGTGCACATCGAGTAGGGCTGTAGTATATTTAGTAAACTTTTTACAATAAATGTGCCTAGGTCGAAAACGATTTTATTAGTTTTAAACACATGTTTGCTTGTAAGCATATAATCACAAATCCAAACCTGAGTTTCTAGAAAACTGGATGTACACGCTCATACTAAGTATTTTACGAACACAACTTCAAATTAACAAAACAAAATAGGTATAAAACAATACATAAATGTAATACCACAAGTAAAAAGATACGTTAATGAATAGTAAGATTACAATCAAGGAAAAGAAACACGCACCTGAGGAAATCTTACGAGTTGGTTTGTAAACATCTCTGAAGTTATACCTATCGCTCGCAAGGACGGTCACGGCGGTTACGGAGGTTGCCTAATCGCGGAAACTGTATTGCAACGAAGCCTCGCTTTCATAATAGACTAAGAGCCAGTAACAGCGAGACCTTCGTTTTTATAAAAACTGAAAGTTGAAGTAACTATTTATCTATGGTAGAAGCATGAGCTGACAAACTTTCAGTTTTTATAAAAAGAGGAAGATTTAGCTGTCGCTGGCTCTCTATATATAATGTCAACGTGAAATCTGCACTACATTGAACAACTAAACCATTATTTTTTTACTAAAGTCCACAGTATCAATGCACGCTCAACGCGATATCCATAGAAAGTGAATGATATATTTTAAGTATTATATATATATGTTACAGAGATATTTCATAGTATTATATTATGTTTACATGAATGACGAAAATATGCAATTTCTTCAATCACTTTGATTAAAATTTAGACTGTGTATTATTAATGAAATTCCATCATGTAAAGACAAGGATGCAGAAGAATCCCCACGTATGTATATCAAAAATATATTGAATTATTTTATAATTACAATTTATTTCCATAGTTTAAAGGAAAATTTAGTGGTGACTTTACTAAAATATCAGAATGGAATACAGCAGATATTCCCAGTGTAAGAGATGCAATATTATATCCATCAGGAATGACGCATTCATGTCCCTGAGATTACATTGTGCTGTCCTGTGCTGTAAAATAAGCTCCCCCATTAGTCTCAATTGTCTCAAAATTAACAAACATGAACTGCAATGAACGCGAAGGTTAAATAAAAATTTATAGCTCCTGTAGCATGCTTTCTCTTTGTTATAAGCTTACATGTTAACTCTTTTATATATGACTAGCGGATGCCCGCGACTTCGTTCGCGTGAAACTCGATGTAAACTTTCAAAGCCTACCCCTACTCTACCACTACCATACCCCTACCCTACCCCTACCCTACCACTACCATACCCCTACCCTACCCCTACCCTACCCTACCCTACCCCTACCCTACCCCTACCCTACCCGTACTCTACCCTACCTCTACCTTACGTTGAAATTTTTCCTGAATTTTCTTTGCTATAAACCTCACGAAGCCTGAGACCTTTCCAACGAATGCAAATCCGTGGAAATCGGTTCGTGCGTTCTGGAGTTATAGCGTCAGGAAGGAAAACCCGACTTATTTTTATATAGTAGAGATTTAGTTTCTCTAAAGTCAAAACACTAATCTAGTTACGAGTCCCTTAGATTATTCGTAGAACTCACTGAGTCACTTTCCGTGCCTATCTAGAATATACGAGTAGCTACACCAATTTTAGCAGCTATTACTAGCCTTGACTAGCGTCTTACTTTGCCTGTTCAGCAATTTGTTACCTTTAGTATGTTTCCGAGTCCAACAATTCGCTGAGCTACATTATTATGTCCTATTATTATCGCCTTTTCTATTTTAGATCACGAAAACATAGGTCGTAAGCAAACAAGTAGGTCTTCTGATTTTACATTGAGCTTTTCTATACTATCAATATATTTAACTACGTTTGGATATATGATTACTTATAAAACCAAATGTTAAATAGCAATTGACTGATTATAATGTACCCACTTAATATTCGTAGTTGGCACTTTAGTCTCTTTTCTACATTTAAAAAGGTTATTCAGGAATAGTTTTGCGGTGTTGATATCGCGCGTATGTGATGTTTAATTCATTAGATATGTACCGTCTACGTAAATCGAATTCGAGATGGCTTTTTTGTCTTTTGTCTACGCAAACACTTTTTGCTTTATATGCAAAACTTGTTTTGCCGTTTCCACATTTTTTTGCAACAATATCATCTAAATCAAAGAGAAGTTTTGTGCGAATATTTCATTTTGAGGATGACACGCAAAATAAGGTTTTAGAAGTAGCATCTTAGATAGATACTATTTGGATGGTTGATGATTAAGGGTTCTTTACTTTATAACTCCCGACGCAAAAAGAGAAGAGGGGTGTTATAAGTTTGACGTGTCTGTCTGTGGCACTATAACTCCCGAACGGATGAAGCGTTTTCAATTTGGTTATTTTTGTATTAAGTAAAGGTTACTTGCGCGAGTGTTCTTAGATATGTTTGAGCCGTTTAAAAGTTGTGGGGACGATAAACCGAATGTCTGCAAAAATACTCGAATGGGATCTCAAATGAAAGGGCATTGAAAGAGACTTGATCGAGAGTGTATTTAATAATTTCATGACATTCGGGGGTTTTTCAAAATTTACAATTTTGATAAGCCCCCGAATTTGATTTGGAGCAATTTAATAAATTATTATCAATTTAATTATTCGATGTTAAAGTGAGTTGTTTCTCAATGATCGAAAACCTGTTTAGAAAATAATCAACAAATCTTACAATATAAACAACATAAAGTTTAAAATTACCCCATCCTAAATTAATTACGCGAAACAAACTGCTAAACTAGCGACAAGGAGACGCCCTTAGAGAGTCGTTCTGTCCTCTATCTTTATTTCAGCCTTCGGATCTCATCAGGTATTGCTTGTGCGCTCGCCCAAACCCCCCGGTGACGCCGTAGTGGTCCCACATGGAGCCATCGGCACTTACTCAACACGAAAAAAAAAACACAGTATTTCCCGACCAGTTGGAATAGGAATATTGGTTATATTTAAAAGATATGGCAAATATTCTTTAAAAAAATAATGTTGATAGTGATGATATTATACCTCTTGGAATTCAGGTGAAGGTGGTCGCGGGTACTTAGAAGCAAGGCGTGCGCCCGCACCGCATCCCTGCGTGGCCGGCGGCTCATCTTCAGGATAATACAGATGCACGAAGTCCTCCGTGTCCAAGTACGTATTGATCAGCATACTCCGACTAATAAACTAACGTCTAACCCAAATCAGACTTCCAACACTAATCACTAGTTCAACACACCGCACAAGAACTGTACAATCGAAACATGCTCGTTCTGTAACGTTCCATTTTTCAATGTATATAATTTATTAATAAATAAGTTGTCACTACACTTGTATAATATCACATTTGCACCGCAATTATTCGATCACTCAGTTGACTTCTGTTAAGTAAGGACGTTTGTAATTGAATACGCAGAGTTCTGACGTGTTTGGGTTTGTCAACAGTTTTTTGTTTCGTAAAAACAATTGTGGAGACAGAAATTGTATACAATCAATATATTGTTAAGCGTAACCACAATATTATTGTATAGACTTGTATGTATACAACCGTAGGTATAGACAACTGTAGATATACATCGAACAACAAATATAATCATAAATGAAGTTGAAAAGACCATATTAACGAAACTAGCTGACGCCGCATGGTTTCCGTTCTCGTAGGAATACGGGGGTAATATATATGGGCTATCTAACACTGAAAGATTTTTTCAAATCGGACCAGTAGTTCCTGTGATTAGCGCGTTCAATCAATCAAACAAACAAACTCTTTAAGTTTTATAATATTAGTATAGATGAAAACACCTCAACAATCCATCATCAACAACCTACTAAATAAGTTAAATAACCACGTTTTTGCGAGGTGATTCGTTGAAAACGAATTGCACTTTGTGGAGGAAGTAAGAATGTTTTGTCAGAAGCTAATAGCCATTCAACTACTAAATTGTCGGTGGAATACGTACGCGTGTATTGTGAATAATTTAATTTAACTATTAAACATTAAAACATATCTTCGAATATTTTATGTTCTGTGAAAAAAGCTTCAATAGAAAACGGTTCAGAAATCGGGAGGGAAGTGGAGATACTAGGTTCAGTGATTTTTGGGCGTCAGTATTCCTATCAAGGAAGACAAGCGGACGAATTTTTGATACATATACCTACTATACCTCTACTGTCTAAGCTATCCTGACCTATCTTTCTATATCTAAGGATCTAAGTTGGATCAAACTGCACACGGTGTGCAAATTTGATATAAATGTTAAGTACTTCAGGAGTCCATTGAGGACAAACAAAGTGATTCGATTTATATACTAAGTTATAATACTAGTTATAATATTAACCTTAAAACAACATAATGTTATTGTTTTCAAGAACATAATACTCGTACAAGCAACAGTACAGTTCGTTCACCTCCGGATGTCGGATCGTGCCCTCCGTATCATGCAGGATTGGATGATCCGAAACAGATACGAGTAGGTACATCTGACTATAATCAATCCAAACTAATGGGATGTGTCCAAATTGTTGAAACTGTGAGCCAAATTATTTATAACTCATAGAGGTTAAAGTATTATTTTTAGCTAAGTAATTAGAGTACAATCGAACTATTTTTCTATACGATACCTAATCTATACTTATATTATAAAGAGAAAAGATTTGATAGTTTGTTTGTTTACATTAAAAAGGCTCCGAAACTACTTAACCGGTTTGAAAAATTCTTTAACTGTTGGGAAGCTACACTATCCCCGAGGACTATAGGCTATATTTTATCCCAGTATTCCTACGGCAACGGGAATAACGCAGTAAAACAACGTGGCTTCTGCTACTATTTTATATTTTAATATCCTATAAAAAATAGCAAGTGTTAATCAACTTTAGTAACAATATTATAGGTTATTGAAAACGGTAAGAGGAGAAAAGACATTCCAATGATTCCATTGCTTACGCTACTTGTACCAGGACAGCAAAAGACAGGAAGAGATATAATATCGCTACTAGTAGGTGTTCACTGTTCAACGGATACTCGCTCCACATTCACCGTCTGACGACTACTAGGAATGCGGTCAACTACGCCCAATGCTTCGCAAAACCAAATAATACACGCTGAAGTAAATGCAAAAATGTTTCGGGAATTTTTTATACGAGAAAATAGGTACATTATTAGATAGCGCACACGTCCTGTTTGAAGGATTTGGCCATTAACTTCGTTGGTAACGTTTATTGTGAATATTACAACCACGAATGTTTCTTGTAGTATTATTTGCACAACCACTATTGACGTATTTTGCAACGGCAAATACGGGTACATGAATCCTTTAAGTGGACACGCAAGCTAGTTCCTACAGTTTACAATTTACAGTTGAAATCATTACGTAAACCTTTACACCGCAGTCTTTATTTACTCCCTATTTTATACTCGGTTATCTCAAACATATTATAATAAATAAGTTCAATTGCATCCGTATTATAAAATGAAAATAAAGTAAAGAACCCATTAAAGAAAGACGACTGTGTTAAGCTTAACATTGTAATAACTAACCACTTAGTACTTAGTAAGTTCGTCAGACGCGTATCAACTTTTATTTAAGAATTAGAGCAAAGATTCCCACAGGACCCTTCTTTGGGAGCGTTAACAAAGTTAGAAACTTTATTTTTCTTCTAAAGAAAACAACTTTTAGAAGAGGTCGAGAACCTATAACATAAAAATTAAATGGAAATATATTATTTTTCTGTGCTCTGAATTTTTCCAAATTTCTCGTATAGCACGTGTACAAAATACAAATGTCTGTGACCAACGAATTCGAAATCTATTATTGTTTTGCAATGTAGAGTAACACGTCATGTAATATAGATTCAGAATGAAACAGAATAGATAGCAAAGGGCTCGCGTTTCACACGGACCGCAAGTTGAGAACGGTCCAGTCAACGAGCAGTGTCCATTCACTCTTCTCATGTTACCAACTACCTACTGTCAACGACATTCCTTTGCACAGAGTCAACTCATGAGTTTCACAATTAAGGCACCTACCCACCTAAACTGACGCGATCAATATTCCGTCTGCTACTTTTGCTCCAAAAACTGGATGCCATCATTGCAACAACTCAATCGATCGACAATTGTAAGAAAATAGAACTATGGATAATCTTACCGCTACGGAGACTCAATCGAGTGACTGTTGCAAGAAAATAGAACTATAAAACTGGTAAGGAAAATGGATAAAGGATGTATAACGGTGTAAAAAATAAAGTTATGGCATATGAAAGCAATGGAAGCATATATGCTTCGTATTCAATTTATGTTATATGATCACATTTTTTACGATGTTTCAAGATATCGATACATTTACATAGCCTTAAATTATGACTGTTTATTTAAAGTTACTGCAAATTATGAATTTGCAGTACCTGCATTGTATTTATCATTCTTATGTATCACTTTCTTTGTAATGTGACTCTTGTATTACTTAACGAGTACTATCCGTTCTAATCTTAAGTGGTCTTATTTCTGTATTATTTCTAATGTGTTATAATTTAAGTTAATTAATTGATTATTATTGTTACGCTATCGATTCCAAATTAATAAAATATATCTAATACCTGTACTGTATCTTCACAAGGCTATTAAATAGCATTTGAAGCGCTGTTTACGAACTGCATAGCTTATTTAACACTTTGTGTTTTATCCTCTTTGATAATAATAATAGTTAATTATTCTCACCAATAAGCTTTATTGGAAAGGTCACATAACTTCACAGTTTAGCTTCCTCGCCACGACTGGTACAGGAAAAGCGGCTTTAAACAATTGTGTCTGTTTTAGAAATTGTTATTCCAAATGCAGTGTCTGTGCGGTCAGTTTTGTTTGTAAAACTGGTAAAACTACACCGATACCCCAGTTTACTATACGGCTTCCGTGTTGACACTTGATATCTTTCGTGAGTATACAATTGCATAGGTAAGATTTGATGAATAAAATGTTTTCAATTTAATAAAAACACATTCTAAACCTATCTCAGTTATTTTTATACTGGTTAGGTATTTGTATGCAAAAATATCACAACGAAGGAAGATTTCATTTATACATCATAATAATAATCGTTATTTGTTTAATTATTTCAGTGTATGTTTAATGAATATTAAACTTCCCGTCTAACACAATTTTGACAGTCCTATTGTTAAGGTAATCTAAGAGATCGTTGCTAACGATAAGGTCGCTTATTTAGTTTTAAGTTCTAGAAATGTGTACCTTTCTGTTTATGCAATAAACTTATTCAAATAAATAAATAAGGAACAGGAAATACAAGTATGATTGTGTACAACAGATGTCATCTAAACAAGGTCGCTTTGTGAGTTATCGTGCAAGCAAATTGACCGAGAGCAGAGCTTACAAACAAGGATGATATTTGGCCAAGGTCTATTTTTGGGTGATATCACGAAACGTGTCGAAAAACACGAAGCGATGCAATCCAATGCCAAACGATCTAAGTTTAGAGAATTTAAAGACTGTTGCAATGAACCGTTGCACGATTCCATAACAGACGACCTTAAGAGCCACGCAAGTGAACAAATTGATTGGACCTTTGATCAATCGCTTACGGTTGTCATGAAAACGATGTGAGAAAACAGCTTTTACACAAGTGATATTTTACATTGATAATATAACAATAATACAAAATAAAAACAAATATATTTTTAATACAAAATAACGAAATCATAACGTAAGTCAGGGGCTACTAAAATTTCTTTTAGAATAATTAATATACCAAAACCTATCATAACAGCAAAAAATACTGAAGGTAAATACAAACTTTCACTGAATTTACAAAGACTAAACAAGAGAAACAATAAAATATGTATAATGGAACGAGGCCGGATTTCCGCGTGGAAGGCATACGACCTTGCTATCGATAAACGCTTGTTACGTGTGAGGACTTTTTGTTTTTGACATCGCGAACAGTTAACAGTCGCATCTATGTCACAGACATACTAGATACTTAGATATTTATCCTTCATTATAATTCATATTAATATTATAAACTTGAATGTGTGTGTGTCTCTCTATCTGTTTGTTTGTTTGTCCGTCTTTCACGACAAAACAGAGCGTCGAAATTACGTGATTTTTAAGTGGAAATAGTTGAAAGGATAAAGAGTGTTATAGAATACTAGGTGTGTTGAAGAATCGGTACACAGATTCTGTTACCAAGGAAAAATACCAGAATCTCTCTTCTATGTTCTAAACCGTGTTACCCTGAATTTAGATATCTTTAAAATAATAGTTCCAATAATTAATAAATCAGTCACAAAACATAATTATAATCTTATTTATATGGTACAATTGTGGAATATGATGTTGAGTGAAAAATATACAAAAAGAGTGGGAATATTAATTACAGAGCGTGAAGGCATAGCGAAGTGCAATTTTCACATTGTAGCAACAAACGCATGGCCAATAGCGATAAAATGCTTCGTCAGTGTTGATAAACAAGTTATGCGAACTATTCCGCGAACAGGTGCCAATGCTCATGAGTATAACCTTCAACCTTGAGACTAAGTACTGGGTTTTTGTAGCTCGAGCATTATGAAAACAACGAGCAACTCTAAATGCAAGACAACAAGGAAAACTAACAGTGGAAAACGTACGAAATATTTCATCGCTATTTGTCTTTCATTGACAAATTTATGTTGCTTACAAAATGTATATACTATATGTACATTCTAATGTTATTCAATGTTTAAATGTTAGACTTCTATGTTCGTATTATAATATCGTCGACCTGGCAGAAATATTTAATTTTTAAAAAAATCAATATGTTTTCTTTGATTACCTAGTTAGCTATAAACAAGGATAGATAAACAATTCATTGCAGTCTTATACAAGGTCGCCAAGGCATGATTTACCGAGACTTTTATATACATATAGTATTTCCTATTAAGTGTAAATCTCGTGGAAGTAATTTCTATATATAGGCATATAATAGTGAAGAATACAATCTATACTTATGTAGAATATGGAGGTTCATATTAAATACAATTAGTTTAATCTTCTTTATCAAAAGCATCGACAGTAAATGTCACCTTGGCATATATTCGCAACAAACACGGAAATAAAGTTTTATTGGCCGATTAAGTAAATCTGAGATCTGTCACTGAATAGTATATAATTCTTTATTTAGTAGAATTATGTAAAAATAAGAATGTCTCATGTTTAAAATACTTCTAATTATTATAAAATCTATCTTTTTCTTTGTTATCTAATTGGGACAAGTTTGGGTGTGGACTAATAGAAAAATTAAAAGAAAACATAACATATTCAAGCATTCTTATCAATAACGATAAATCTAACTTTACCTCAACGAGGTTCTTTAGCTGTACGATAAGATAAGGTATTAAAATAATTATCTTCATTATTTTGTAATGTATGTTTACAATATTTTTTTCATTTATTATGACCGCGATCGTTAGCTCTTAGATCTCCCTGTCCTAAAATCCGTTCTTAGCGGACGTCTACCAACTATAAGCTCCTTCCCTGCCGTATTTCATCTTTGTACGTCTATTAGTTTTCGATATTTTGTGATGATTAGTGACCTTTCGCTTTTATAAATATAGAAGATAGATTACAATATTGTAAATAGAGTAGTGTAATAAGTAGTGAAATTAAACGCCGACTATGTGACGTGAGAGGTGGTAACGATTTTCCAAGATCACAGCTGTGTCGCGTGGACCTGCGCAGAACTGAGAGTCCACCACGTGGCAGACAAGCCCTCTAACGACATGTAACGTCTTATACACTGCAAAACGTAACAAATAAAGAGACCAGAAGATTATGTAGCTGTACAAGATAATTTAAGTAACTCTAATCTATCTCTTGAAATGATATATCTGCATACAAGAGTATATGCTTCTAATATAAGTAATGATTTTAAAGATGATTGATTAACAAATCTAAAATTAGCATAATCTTATAAGCGTGAAGTTAGAAATACTTAAATACATTTTGGGGCGGTACGTCTGTATTGAAATTACTTAATCCGTCGGGCCAGACAGACATGCGCAATGAAGCCGATCGCGCCACGTGGCTTTCTCCCGTTGCATAACCTTTCTCCAATGCGACATCAATTACTAGGAGATATAAGCATTTTACGATAATAAGTCTAGACAGTGAAATATACTGGGCCTCATTTTTCCTCAACAATGTCTTGTTTACTAGACTTCAATTTCTAATAGGTTCTAAATTCTCTTGAGCTACTGAACTTTCTATGGTGTAGATTCGTTTTAAGGTTTCTTTAGAGAATGTTAGATATCTTAATTACTTTTAAATTGTGAAAAATATGATATTAGTTTCGAAAAGTTGGGTTGTAGTTCCTCAACATTAAAACGTTTGCAATAAAAGAGTTTAATAAATCGGTAAAGGTCTTACAAAATTGAGTTGAGTTCATTCACATTTTGATATATTTTGTATTGCATTAAATGTAATACGAATAACATCAATTTGAATAGATATTTAAAATAAAAACCCTAAAAACAATAAACGACAATACTCTTTAGAGGAGAATTAATACAATTTTAACCGCAGGCAGAGAAGGTGATTGTTAACTAGAAGTACGACTATCTATCACAAAAAATGTTTTAGAGTTATCTCTTCAACAACGAAACAGTTTAGTACAAATATTTGGATAATAAAATGTCTCAGATGCTATTAAAATGTTACTTATTGAATCCTATAAATGAACGCCCCAGAATGAAAGCACAAATCTGTAGTATTCAATTATTAACGTGCGTATTTGATTCAATTGAGAATTTTACGCATAATAGATAAGAACAAATGGCATTTTAGGGACTAGCAAATATATCATAAACGATTCAATAATGTATTTCCTGAACAGTACAAGAAATCAGATTTCTCTCAATGGTTAAATTCTAGGAAGTAGACGCGGAGAGAATGTGTCTGGCCACGCCTACGGACCCTTTAGTAGTAAATGCTATAGTATAGAATAACGTAGTCACAATGGTGATTCAGCACACAAGCGAACATTATACACATACTGATGCAAATACTGAAGAATGGCAATTGCCGGTGATAAGTTTCTTCTTATAATTAATATTACAAATGCAGATACTTAAATCCAGTTTATAATGACTTAAAATGCAAAACAGCATGGCATGCTATAAACAGCTGTTAAGAAAAACGATTCATTGAGTGATTAGCCAACGTTTTGTGGAACCGGCGACCTCGGACCAAATTGTACTTTGAACAAAGCAATGTTCACTCTTTAAGAACTATTGTAATAGTAATTTACAGGTAAACTTTTGCATCACTTAACTTTTTAGCAGGTAGCAAACAATTTTGTGGGTATGCTAGTACATTTTGTTTATAAACGTTTTCGTCTACCAGTGCTCGTTGGCTATATTGATGGATCATAATTAGCATGACATCGGCATACAAAACTGATGTAGTCTGGACTTCTAAAAGGAAAGCGCGCCATAATGTAACGTGGACGCCACGAGTACGCTATGCCATAATTCCACATCAGTTACTAAACAAACTGATTATGTCAAGAATAATTTAATAGTAACCGCTTTACAAATCACATGACAATCAATTGCACATCATTCCATTATTTCTGCCACCACAATCTTATGAAACCATGTGCCAAACACGTCGGAACGCTCGGCTAGTCGCACGATAAATTCCAATGCGGACCTCACAGATCTAACCGTTTCCTGCGACACTTTACAATATAATCCATTTATACTTGTCGAACACTTCGCAAAACCACAAATATGAAAACTGGATATTGACAAGAGCGCGGATGTGATGTCTATCCATATTATAACAGATGAAAAGCGGTGTCGCATAGATTATGCGACGGTCGCGCGCGGCAGCTGCGAAGCAACTGGAGTCACGAATGCACGACGCGCGGGGCGGGGGGAGGAAGGGCGCGAAAGGCGCGCGCGGGGAGCTCTCGGCGTCTACACTGCGGTTCACTTACTATAGACTCTAGGGGCAGCCCATAGTGAATTTATTTATGCAACGTGAGCGCGTGCGTACTCATTAACCTCCTATTCAGTATTTGCTCCGGTACAAAGTTCCATGGTATTATTTTCATTAAAATTCATGGATTATGAGTATTTCCACTTGTGTTTTTGTTTGGAATTGTATGTTTATTGTACATGGATTAGGTATGTTGCACTTGTAAAATAATTATGAGGATCCACCGCTATAAACGATAAAAAGATTAGTGTCAAGATAAAAAGATGAGTAAAGTAACCTTAATAGATAGAGATAAGAAAATAACAAATAATAATATCAATAAAGTGTGCTTATTTATTATAATTTAATAAAATACTATCTAAGATGAGATGGTAAAAATACTTTCACTGATGAAAAGGGCAATGATGATGTATAAAATGTTACTAAATTCAGACTTTCATAACGTCATGACTGAATGTAGAAAACTAATACGGAGTTTAAAGACATGGCTACTTTTTTAAAATCTCTTAAAAATCAGCTACAACTTTGTCTGTTAACTGTAAATACCGTTCATTTTACTTCACTTCATGCACAATGACAATTATTTTCGACCATTTTGAATTTATTATTTGCATAATTTCTCACTTATCTACGGTAATTATTATACCAGTAGAGAAACGAGAAGTATTCTGTACCGGTTACATAAAAATAGTAAAACGGACACCAGTCAACCAATTTTGCTTCTTATAGTACATAATTCTAAAGATCAACTAGCATTATTTTCCTCTGCTTCAATCACACGCATTCGTTTGCCTTCACTTGAAAGATTATGCATAGCATTTGTATCATTTCCTGACATTTTTACAATCAAGGGATATTTAAATATCACTATTTGACATATCACAAAAAAAAACAAATATCACAATCGAGTTACACATTACATTGACATTATACGTACTTGTAATTGCATTAATTTGAACGTGCACAACGAGTATAAATGCAAGTTTTATAATTTCAGTTACCTGTCAACTGTTTGATTATCTAAAACATAAAACCTTGCAGTAGTTAATACGTTTCAATTAAAATGTTAAATATTTGTTACGTCATTGTTGTTAACGGAAGTGGTCCATATTCAAAAATACTCTTTCGACATGGTAGAGCGAAGGTTCGTGGAGTTCGTCACGTAGGCTATTTCTTGTCTTGCTTGTAGGTTAAGGGCATAGCTATTTAAACTGACGCTTCTAAAGATTGCAGTGAGGTAGGCAGCGTTTCTTTCACGTCCAGATTAGCTTTCTATTGAAATGTGCATACGGCTTATGACTTACGTTACTCATAAACATTAATTTCGCTAGTATCAGGGTAATTAATTAGTAGATTTCAAGTCAGTTATTATAGGTAATTTATGGATTTGCTGCAAATGCGGGTCAATAATAATCTTATTATTATATTATTAATGTAAATCATTTCGAGAATTGGTATTTAGATAATGAATCAAATTCTGAAAATTTCAATTGTTTTTGAGGGTAAAATTGAGATTTATTTAATTTTACTGTTGCGACTTCGTTTTTTGGAGAATATTTTTTGATTTTCTTTTGTAACTTGACTAAATCTATAAATAATAAGAATAGACAAGTAAACTTTTATCATGTTAAAGTAGTAGGTACAACCTACAGTGATGTTCAAATTTAAAGACTTGCCAGATGATATAATAGCTTCTTTAGATTATTTAGCTTATAATATAATTTTATAGATGTATATAATAGCTGACGACAAAAATTGTCTACTACTCTTAGAAGTAGTGGCCCTACAACTAACTAAACCAATTAGACATATCATCATCATCATGAATGATGTCGAATTAGTTTAGTTGGTTAATTAATAAAGTAATTCTCTGGATGTGTGAAGTCTGCCAATCCGCATTGGGCCAGGGGGTGGACTATTGGCCTAACCCCTCTCATTCTGAGAGGAGACTCGAGCTTAGCAGTATATGGATTGATAATGATTAAACTAATAATTACTAAGAGATTACGTCTGAAGATAATAGAAGTAAACCAAACGGGGAAAAAAAACCAAAGAAGAGACAGTTACTACTAATAAAAAAACGCGAAAGTTTGTACGTTGGATTTGTTTGGTTTGTCGGTGTTTGCGAGATTAGCTAAAAAAACTGATGGTTATGATAGTGTGTATGTTTGTTGCTCTTCACGTCGTGATTACTGAACCGAATTAGCTGAAATTTGGAATTGAGATAGATTATAGTCTGGATTAACACATAGACACTGTCACGGAAAAGTGACATATTTATTTTTCGCGGGTAAGGGTAGGGCGCAGCTAGTGATGTAAAATAGAATTACAATGAATGGAAAAGAATGACATGTGGGATTAGGATAGAGAGATGATGATGCTATTATCGCGATGGTTATAGTCATCAACCCATATTCGGCTCACTGCTGAGCTCGAGTCTCCTCTCAGAATGAGAGGGGCAAGGCCATTAGTCCACCACGCTGGCCTAATGCGGATTGGCAGACTTCACACATGCAGAGAATTAAAATAATTCTCTGGTATGCAGGTTTCCTCACGATGTTTTCCTTCACCGATTGAGACACGTGATATTTAATTTCTTAAAATGCACACAACTGAAAAGTTGGAGGTGCATGCCCCGGACCGGATTCGAACCCACACCCTCCGGAATCAGAAGCAGAGGTCATGTCCACTGGGCTATCACGGCTCCTTGTCCACTGGGCTATCACTATCACGATGGTTATTAATAACGAATCTGTGAGACTACTAGGAAAATATAATTGTAGCACTTCGCAAGGATTGTATTTCAAAGGAAATCGTAGGGCTTCAATGCGGAATGCCGCCTAGACGCCACTTCAGAGCACTTGTAGTTCTTTGCCTAATAATAAAAAATCGACAGACTGAAAAGAAAGCGTTTTAAGTACCAAGTCTACAAAGAGAAGTTCTTAGCTCTTATAATAATCAAGATAAGACGGCGGATATAATTAAGCTAATCGCAACAGTAGCGTTTTAATAGGTTGTTTGAAATTAAAATTATTTTTTCAGACTTCTATTGATGTATGTATGGAGGTTTGTATATCCGTGATTTTCTCTAAAAGAAAAAATAAGATTTAAATACTTACAAATTTTTCAAGGGCTACTTTTGAAACGTTTTTAAAAAGACATCATCCATTTTGTTCCACATGAAACGCTTGAATAGATAATATTCTATTTCTGTTTAGATATTTACAATAATATTAGTATGAATTCACAAGAATATTGATACAACATTGGCAAGTCGATGACCTTTGTTTGCGATAAGCGGTCTGAGGTAGAGACCAAGGCCTTGCACGTGGTTTTTCCTGCGTGATTTACTACGTACGAGTGGTTATGTAGGTACGTGATAACCAACATGGTACAAAATTTATATTTATACAGACGCCCGCGACTTCGCCCGCGTGGAATTCAGGTTTTTAAGAAATCCCGCGGGTACCATGCATTTTTTCGGGATGAAAAGTAGCCAAAGTGTAAAATCTATTTCCATTCCAAATTACACCCAAATCGCTTTAGCAGCTACAGCACAAAGGAGGAACAAACATACACACTTACACACACACTTTCACAGAAACTTTCGTTATTATAATATTAGTGTGATAAACATAATATAGCAATGAATCCCTGTTTCCCTTTGACACTCGAACGCTATGTTAATTTGAGAACAATTTAACAGATTTCATTCGATCGTCTTTAATTTAATGTGCTCTAAATTCTAATACTTTGAAGGAAATTTAACAAAATAGCGCAAAAATTAGAAACACTCAACGAATATTTAAACGTAGATGAGAGAGAGAGACAGTATATTTAATAATTATTGTGCTTTTAGCACACCGTTGTTGTTTAGGGTTCCGCAGCTGTTTAGGCCATCTATACTATAGATATAAAGAGATATATAGACAAATTCAAAACTCACACTATAAAGTCATAAAAACTTTGTTAAAGAATAGCGTAAATGACACATAAGTCTTAGAGTAAATCACGGCCATGCAAGTATAAGTAATGATTGCCAATGACAACGGTTAGTGGTTTACAAAATTGAACCATCTTATATTAAAATTGTACTGTTATCCTTTTTAAAAGATAGTAATTCATTATTATTTACCGTGAAAGCCCAGTGGATAGCCCTCTGCCTCCGATTCCGGAGGGCATAGTATCAGATCCACTCCGGGGCATGCACCTCTAAGTTTTCAGTTATGTGCATTTTAAGAAATTAAATATTACGTATCTCAAACGGTGAAGAAAAAAACATCCTGACAAAACCTGCAAACCTGAGAATTTTGTTAATTATCTACGTGTGTGAAGTTTGCTAATCCGCACTGGGCCAGCGTGGTTGACTATGGGCCTATGAAGACTCGTGCTCAGCAGATGATAAGGATGATACACAAAATTAAGCATAAGTACATATTATAATTGTAGAGTGTTATCCAGTTTAAAGAATAAGAGTATCTAATTAAAAGTTCTCCCATAATTTCTTTAAATAAACTGTCATCTAAGAAAAAACTGTACACGTAACTGTGACATGTTAGGTGACTGCACTCGAAACCGATTGATGATTGATGGATGACCAAGAGATGTGAAGGTCATCTATTACAAACAGTACAAGTGCATGAAAACAAACTGATATCTGTTATCAGTACAAGTAATTAAGGCTGCGTGCACGCGGTAGACTTTATTTCTATTAGTATGCGACGATGAGGACACAAAATTTATTAGTCAATTAAATATAGATCATTTATTCTAATTTGCTTGCTTCTAAAAATAATGCTTTAGATTTAAAATTTATAGTAAGTGGGCATCACGGGCATGGTGATGTGTGTGGAATCTAAAGAAGCAACAGCAAAGAGAAATGTATTTTCAAAGTAATCTATTTAAAATAATTAAAAAAAGCTTTACATAATAGAAACATACAGAATAGAAACATATTGGAAGAGTTTTGTAGTAAATAATGGCCTGGCACCTGGCACAACACCACTAGGTTTATGATATAGCACTGAAAAGAGGTTAAAAACGACTCAAGGAGTCGTTTTAGTTTAAGATCATTAAACAAGTAAAGTTTTTGAGTATGAAATGGTATTAACTGAATCTACGAATACGAAACCTATTTCAAAAAATATTTTATAATAGAAAGCCACGTTAAATGTAATTGTCATGTGTCAGGTGAATGCACAAGCAAAATGTGTAAATGTGCAGAGCACCAGGCAAAAATTGTTTAGATTTTATCGTAACTAACTTACTAACTAAACGTAACTACTTTTTAACTGTCCACGCATTTAACTTAAAAACTGCAGATGATCCTAATTTGTCCATTCGGTATTAGTCGTGAAACCTTTCAAACTCCGCTTTCAAGTTGTCACGACTTTTTAACGTCACCCAGACAAATCAATCTCGATTGTCGATCGTGTGCAACAGGTCTATAGCTTCGGTCACGCGAAGGTGCTCGTGCCTTGCTTTGTCAATAATGTCCTAAATACATTTTTATTAGCTATTATTTTGAAATGATTAAAAAAGATGAGTTTTAAAACAATGAACACTGCGATTACCGTTTACAATTGACATCCATTAATGTTAATAATAATTACTTTTCTTTTCGGTTGAAAAGGTACCAGATATTCAAGTGGTTCTAGGTGCATAGGCACTGAACTTCTGAAGAAAGCACAGTGAGGAGGACCGTTGGCTCACCCAGACGCTTGGCGGTCACAGGGTGCTCAACACCTATCTCTTCGCGATCGGGAAAGCTCCTAGCAAAAATGCTTCTTTCGCTTTTTCTTTTTGCGAAGAAAGAGACACTTCAAGGTACGCTATCTTTGAATGTGTCGCCAGTAGAGACCTGAGTCTACTCGCACAAGGAACGAGCAGTAATGTAGATCTTAAAAGCCTGATCACACGTATGTTGTCAAGATCAAGATTGGCAGAGACATGGGCAAATTCTAAGAGCGATTACGCCGAGGAGAGAAGAGAGAGAAAAAAAGGATAAACAGAAAAGAGAAAATAACGTATGTTGTCTAGTGAGCAAGATTGGCAGAGACTTGGGCAAATGCTAAGAGCGATTATGCTGAGGAGAGAAGAGTGAGATGACAGTGGACCTACCTACTTGATTCTCTAATAATATATATTATTCGAATTTCAAAAAGTAAGTACTCTAAAGTATTTGTAAGATTTCACAAGGCTCTATTTGACTGTAAAGGTCTTCCAAGTTTCTATAATTCCTAATTAATACATGTAAATGGCTTTAATAAATCGTTTTCTTGCTTGTCTTGCTATATTCTTAGCATATATAATCTTAATCTTGATTTTCGCTTACTTGTTGACAAATATCTCTCAACGATAAACACAATTATTATTTTATTCATACAATGCGCGATGTAGATAGCAACTTGGCGTCTACTCGATCGCATCTAGAGACCACCGAATAAACTTCACAATTTACGAACACAATACACGTGAAGTGGAAATAAAATTGTCCCCGTAGTTATTTTCGACGCTCCTGCCTTCGTTTGCGGGGAATTCGGATTGTTTAAACTTTATTGTAAAAATTGCATGAAAATCTGACTTAATAAGATTATCGTGTGATGTGACGTATCCTTTTTAAATTCAATTTATATAAATGAGAAAAAAATATAAAAATGTGTTTAGCCTTTTCCGAGTGACTCAACTATGTTACCTACCTGTCATATTACAATTTATCTACACTATTATTATAAAGTTGCGAGTATGTGAGGTTGTAACTAATCTCTGAATCTAAACTAAACCGATTATGAAAATTCTTTAATTAATAGAAAGCTACGTTATTTGTGAGTGTCATAGGCTATATTTTATTACCCTATTCCTACGAGAATTTCTGATATTTATAATCTCGTGTTGCCCACGATTTGGTCATTGCTAATTGCTTATTACTTAACTTTACGTCCGATTTCAAATTTTAAAAAAGGACAGAAGTTTTGTTCCTCAACATACTTACTTATGTGTTCTAAGTAAATATGAACCAAAAAAATAATAACATTACACATCAAATTCATAACGTAACGTATTTAAACTAAATTATAGAAAAGTAAGGTTTACAAAATTTATACAAAAAATTATTTCCATACTTGAATTTTGTTTTTCGGTTTGTGGGCCGATCTATGTCTGTGCTAAATTTAACCAAATTACTTAGATGCAGCGATTTAGCCGTAACAACGACTAGGAGTTTAATACTTTGGTATTTATAATATAATACATATAGGACAGATTTACTTTGGTATTTAGCTATAATATAATATATTATAAATACATAATATATTTATAACATTAGAAATCAACTAAAGTATAGAAAAGAAGGGCATTCCATAAAAACTCTCTTCCTTATTTGAATTTCATTTTCACTGGTTGAGAACAAATCTATCTCTGCACTAAAAATCAAATTAGATTCAGCAGTTTAGACGTAAAAGAGTTACGATGACGTTATCAACCCATATGCGGCTCACTGAGCTCGAGTCTCCTCTCAGAATGAGAGGGGTTAGGCCAATAGTCCACCACGCTGGCCCAATGCGGATTGGCAGACATCACACGCAGAGAATTAAGAAAATTCTCTGGTATGCAGGTTTCCTCACGATGTTTATCCTTCAGCGTTTTTGACACGTGATATTCAGTTTATTAAAATGCACACAACTGAAAAGTTGGATTCGAACTCGGATTTGAACGGATTCGAACCTCCTAAAAGAGTAACTGGGAGTAACAAACGGACAGATTTACTTTGGCATTTATAATATAATTATGTAGGATGATATGCATTTTTATGCGGCGAGTCTCCGGGCGCGGACAGAAATAGCAGCGCGCGCGACGTGGTCGTGGTGGATACGTTCATGGTTCTGATACGAGTAATGGCGACAAATGGTGCGGTGCAAGCCTCGGGAGCCAGATGCTTTTTTTTTTGTTCTCTTTCCTTTGTCTATCGTAGTCTTTGGATGATTCGATTAAATGACTGTTATCTACTTATATCGTTTCGGGTTTTGCAATTCCACTGGTGTAGCGTTCCTTTGGGAACTAGTAATTTATTGTGTAAGTGCCGTAGCCTTCTTAATGGGAGCCTCAGGCCTCAGCGGCATCACTAGGGACTTTGGACGAACGCAGAAGCATCGCCTGATGGGGCTCGAAGGCAGAAGCAGAGAAAATGGGTGGAACGACTCTCGAAGGGCGTCACCTTTGAGATTCGGAGCAGGGCCGTTAGGCTACATTTTACTCCCGTATTCGTATTCTCACGGGTAATTTTTAGCTGGTGGGAGGGTTCGACAAGGACGTACCGCCAAGCGATGTAGCGTTCCGGTACGATGTCGTGTAGAAACCGAAAGGGGTGTAGATTTTCATCTTCCTCCTAACAAGTTAGCCCGCTCCCATCTTAGATTGAATCATCACTTACCATCAGGTGAGATTGCAGTCAAGGGTTAACTTGTAAAGAATTAAAAAAAGGGATCTACGCGGGTGAAACCGCAGGGCGTCGACTAGTCTTCAATAAAATAATATAAAAGATATGGTCGTTTGTAACTTGCACCACTACCAGACGCACTCTGGTGCAGGCGCCCACTCAAGGTCATTGCATTTGCGTGCACGCACCGTGCCAGCATCACAATTTATTTATATGTAAAAATACTTCACCGTCAACCTTAAACTGCATGTCCTATTCGTTTTGCCCATTACAGGGTCGGTGAAGGTAATTAATTCTAAATTGAGCAACTTAATTATTTGCTTTTATTTTTATTCTTTACAAGTTAGCCCTTGACTACAATCTCACTTGATGGTAAGCGATGATGCAGTCTAAGATGGAAGCGGGCTAACTTGTTAGGAGGAGGATGAAAATCCACACCCCTTTCGGTTTCTACACGGCATCGTACCGGAACACTAAATCGCTTGGCGGTACGTCTTTGCCGGTAGGGTGGTAACTAGCCACGGCCAAAGCCTCCCACCAGCCAGACCTGGACCAATCAAAAAAATCTCAATCTGCCCAGCCGGGATCGAACCATGGACCTCCGTTTTGTAAATCCACTGCGCATGCCACTGTGCCACGGAGGCCGTCAAATGCTAATAATAAGCAGTGAAATCAGTTTGATGATTATTTAGACAAAGTTACATGCACTTAAATTCGTGAAGTAGGAGGAGTTTCTGTTTTTTTAACCCCCAACGCAAAAAGAGGGGTGTTATAAGTTTGACGTGTCTGTCTGACTGTTTGTGGCACCGTAACTCCCTAACGGATGAAGCGATTTTTTTAAGATTTTTTTTCTATTTGAGTGTTCTTAGACATGTTTGATTGAGCCGTTTAAAAGTTGTGGGATGTGAAAGTGGCGAAGATTAACTGAATGTCTCGCAAATATACTCGAGTGGGGTCTCGTATGAAAGCGCAATTAAAGAGAATATTACTTGCGTGTGACGTCACAAGCAAGTGAAGCAATTAAACTGTCGGGAATATCGCAAATACATATTCAAATTCTTATAAGTAAACTTACTATAAATTCTTGTTTACATTATTGTTTGATCGATTTAATTAGTCGATAAAAAAAATGTTGTTCAATAAAAAAAACATATTTAAAATGTTAAACCGTATTCAAAAAAAGGTGAAAAAAAACATCAAAATTATTTACAGCATTTTTTTAACCGTTTATTTTTTTTAATAACTATTTATTTATTTATTTATGTCCGTAGCATTAGAACTTTAAACATGCAATGAAGCTAATAACACGTTTTCCTAGTGACTAAAACACACTTAACTCTATCTCAAAAACTAATTATTACTTAACGACTTCCCAATTCTATTTTAAAGGTATAATAAGATACATACATACTACATGATGAATATACAAGTAAATATTGCGTAAAACATAATGTACATTGTGTTTTCCTATCTTAATAGTTGAAAAAAGTCTGCTTGTTATTTATCTTGCATATATAAATATTTACTTAAGGACGACTATACTTAGAAGCAGTGGCTTTAATTATTATTTATTCTGTTGTAGGTATTATTAAGCAAGTTTATTTTAAGACAACCTTAGAAACATGTATAACTAGGATAACCAACTAATTTGATATAAATGAAGATAAATTTATGTGTATTCCGTTATATCAATTATGCAATTATGTGTAGATATTATATGTATATATTTATGTCATTAAATAATAATTTAACGTATCATATTATTTTTTCTTTATGTGTGCCCATTCCTAGTATTTGTTTTTTATTTTTTTGGATTTGGCCTGAAAGAGATCGTTCATTAAGAAATTAACTACGTTTCTAAATTCATATATTGTTCGTTTTAACTTATTATTTTATTTTTGACTAGCGGACCCGGTCAAGCTTCGTTTTGACATAAGTGCACTTATTCTCTATCCCTACTCTACCCCTACCCAACCCTACCCCTACCCTACCCTACCCCTACCCTTACCCTACCCCTACCGCTTGACTCTTAAACG
The DNA here is from genome assembly GCF_947172395.1 of Bicyclus anynana. Lineage (NCBI taxonomy): Eukaryota > Metazoa > Arthropoda > Insecta > Lepidoptera > Nymphalidae > Bicyclus > Bicyclus anynana. The sequence goes on from NC_069090.1 coordinate 9,127,977, forward strand.
TTTGTATGGGAAATAGAAAAGGGCAGTTTTTAGGGTTTTCCCGGAAATTATTTGATTTTTTCTCACCTTTTAAACCTTCCCTATACCTCCACGAACATTTCAAGACCAATATAAGATAAATCCGTTAAGCCGTTCTCAAATTTTAGCGAGACTAACGAACAGCAATTCATTTTTATATATATAGATAGATATACCGACAATAAAGAATATTTGACAGCAATATAGCAATGGCGGGATAAAATAATTATGGTAGTACTGTAGCAGTCTGATAACGTCGATAAGATCAAATTCTTTTCCCTTTATGTGTGTACGAAGAGCACTTCTACTAGGAAAATCATTAATTTTGTCATAGATAAAAATATATGATTCTTTAAATCGTTTTATTTAGCTTGTTATGAAATTAGTAATTGAAATTTGAACCTCTTCTAGTTGACAGTTAGATCTGATATTTGGTACACACTTTTCAGTGCCCAATGTCAAACCCAAGATGGTAGCCTCTACAAAATAGAGGTTAACATAAAATTTTTTCACAATTTGCTCAATATGAGCATCAAAAGAAAGAGTTTTACTAGTAGAAAAAAAATACAAATTCAATATGACTGCCAACAAAATGATGAATTGCATATCTTTTAGGATTATGTATTGAGGGATTTAATTGGACGCATGGTTACACTAATCGTGGCGGACCAGGATGCACAATGCACATGCGGCTGGGTTCATTTAGTCTCTACGTGTTTATACTATTAAATTGAGATCGTGACTTCAAACCGTGACGTTGTAGACTGTTGGATAAACAAACCAATGAATAGATTCTTTCAATGGACTTCCGAACGAAAGCGGTTGTAAATCACGAGGCTTAAAACTACTGGGTTATATAAGTTTAACCAACTAGGCAACGCTCCGCTACGTTTCACCCGCGTAGTTCTCGTTCCCGTGAGCGTACGATATTAAAATATAGCCTACAACACTCGCTAATAATGTGGCTTTTAGTGGTAAAAGAATTTTCAAAATCTGTTCAGCAGATCCAGAGATTACCCTATTTACCCCTACAATAGCACAAATTTTACCTCGTAAGTATAAGTACCGATAGATCCATTGTAAAGGAGGGTTCAACACCTAGAGGTCGTGTGTTCAATACCCGCCTGCTGGACTATTGTCGTACCCGGGGTGGTTCCTAAGGTGATTGACACAATCGTCAGAAATTATGAGAGGTTATTTGTGAGATTTCCTTTGGAATGGAAAAATATTACCGCGTTTGTAGCTGAAAAACATAAATGCAAGAGTTCAAAAACAAGTGGTAGATAATAATAATTCTTGTTGAAATGGATATTATTATGAATATCATATTTTTCGTACTCATTCATTCACATGACAATTCAAATTCGAAAAGCTTGAAGGAATTGAAGGAGGTTTATAGTAGGCGTCCACAGATCCGCACCGTACGCATCGGACGCATCGCATCAAACGGCATTTTAATTTTGCGTTAGGTCCATAAAAACCGTTCGATGCGGATCAGCGGACGCACTTGTATGACTTTCTATACAAAGGAGATGGTCCATTTCAGGTCCACTTTTGTACCCCGTGTCATTAAAATTTAAAAAATACAAGGATTTTATTAAAATTTAAGTAAATAAATCTAACTAAGTAAATAGAAATAAATAAAATAAAAACTCAAGTTTTTGAGTTTTATCTAGATGGCGCCCATAGAGCAACTATGACATGACAATTGACAGCAAACGTCAAATCGACTACTGCATTGAAATCGTCATCTGTCCGCCTTAATTATCCATAATAATGTTGCATTTCTTGAGAAATAATGAATATTATTTCGAAAGAATTAAAGTAAATTCGTAGATTTATATAATCAAAAATAGTTAAAAAAAATATATTTTCTTTTATTTCCGCTAGGGTACAATAACTGATCCTGGGCTCCATACAATTTTAGACTCTCTTTCGCTTTTATATATTTAGATTAATGACGTTAATACTCATAAAATAAGAAGACATTTTAAGATTACTAATTAGTAAAGTGAATTTGATTTTCATTACTTGCCCAAAATGCTTATTACTAAGAAGATTTGCATGTTTTCGTCACGCTTGGCGTCACGGCAGACAAAGATCGCTAACTTCTTCAATTGGCTTTAATAGTCCTCTATAATTCAAAGCTAGTCTTTTTACTTTGTAATTCATGTTATCTGAATATATCTATATAGTCTAGACTAATGTTTAGAGGTAAAAGTTTGTGGTATTGTAGAAAGAAATCTCTGGATCTACTAAACCGATTTTAAAAATGATTGTACCATAAGAAAGCCACATTAGTTGCGAGTGTCATAGGCTTACTTTATCCCCGTAATTTTACGGGAACGGTAACTATGCGGGCGAAACCACGGGGCGTCGGTTACAGCTTGGCAACTTCGTTCGTAACACTCCCGATGGCCCGCGCGGGCCGGGGGCGTGTAGCGATGAATGAAAAACCCACGACTGATGCACCTCACTTCCCCGCACACACGATTTCCACACCCGCGCAGTCTTTCTTTTTTTTTTATTCTGTACAAGTTAGCCCTTGACTACTATCACACCTGATGGTAAGTGATGATGGAGTCTAAGATGGAAGCGGGCTAACTTGTTAGGAGGAGGATGAAAATCCACACCCCTTTCGGTTTCTACACGACATCGTACCGGAACGCTAAATCGCTTGGCGGTACGTCTTTGTCGGTAGGGTGGTAACTAGCCACGGCCGAAGCCTCTCACCAGCCAGACCTGGGCCAATTAAGAAAACCTCAATCGGCCCAGCCGGGGATCGAACCCAGGACCTCCGTCTTGTAAATCCACCGCGCATACCACTGCGCCCGTTCGCCCGCATATCATCAGACTGTCATCAAGGAGCTTTCTAGTGTGCCTAGTGGGAGTTTTCAATATTTTCATACTGTTACTATCACGTTAACGTTTACGCAATTTATATGGAATTGAAACAGTTGTGCAGTAGTGCCACTAGATGGCGCTGTTTCAATTCCTTAGAAATTCGCGTTTACGTTACGTGACAGTAACGTCACAACGTATTAAACTGCCGCTAGGCCCTCAGATTATACTATTATACTATAAGTTTGTATGTATAATTGTATATTGTATATTCTGACGCCCTTCGCTCCCCTCCCCTCACCCCTGACAAGGACGCAGTTGGTCTCGCCGCGTAGTCGGCAAAAAATAACTATGTAAAAGTCGTCTGGACACATGCCTATAAAAAACTCTAGCGTATATAAATATTGAATGAATGGTTTTTGTACAGTTCAAGGTCGAGTGACTAAATTACAAAACAACTTGTTAAATTGCAAAACTTTATCTTGGAATATCATTATCATTGCCCGTAACAGTTAGATTTAGGCCTCTTTAAAATATTGCCAAAAATTTAATGCTATAGCTACAGTGGCGTGCATACGATTGTCGACAAGGTATGCACTAGTAAGAAAAATGAACCAAACTGGGAAAATCTGTAGGTATTTAATAAGTATTAAGAAAAACATCTCTTAGGGTATGCAGAACTTTTATGCATGTATGATGTGCACGCCACTGTATAGCTATAAGCAACGACAGACATCACCTACCTACTTTTTTTATTTATTTTTCACTAATGAACAATATAATCGGCAGCAGCGTCAAAGGTGGGGTGGGGTAGTTTTAGCACTATAGATTTTTGACGGCCTCCGTGGCGCAGTGGTATACGCGCTAGATTTACAAGACGGAGGTCCTGGGTTCGATCCCCGGCTGGGCCGATTGACGTTTTCTTAATTGGTTTAGGTCTGCCGAGGCTAGTTACCACCCTAAGACGTACCGCCAAGAAATTTAGCGTTACGGTACAAAGTCGTGTCGAAACCGAAAGGGGTGTGGATTTTCATTCTCCTCCTAACAAGTTAACCCGCTTCCATCTTAGATTGCATCATCACTTACCATCAGGTATGTGTAGTCAAGGGCTAACTTGTATAGAATAAAAAAAATAGTTGGTATTTACTTCACAAGTCAGAGACTTGTCTTTGCTGGTGAGGATGTTGTGCCGAGAGAGTGTTGTCTGTAGTTATACAATTGTTTCAATTTGTAAAGGCCATTTTTGGACGAGAAGACCAACTAGATTACTTACAGTTCAAGCACTGTAGGATGGTGCGGATGACAGTTAGTTTCACTCTTGAAAGTTTGTCGCGATTCACAATATAAATGTCATATGACAACCGTCACCTGCACCATTCTACAGAGTACAAACTATAATAGAGATTAAAATATCTTAGGTTGCTGGAAACTATTTTGTTTTTGATTTTTGATGTTTTAAATGCCAATCTGCTGCTATACTAAAACAAAATAATGCCAAACTAACAACAAACATTGAATGATCATCAGCAAACAAATTTAATATAAAATTATGTACCTATTGTACTTTTATAAAATGTCATTCAAAAGATAATATTTACATCTAATTATTCTAAGCTTATTAATCAAATTTATTGTCATTAATTCAGAATTAAGTTAATGAATATTATTATTAGGTGTAATTTAGCGATTTATACCCTCTTTTTTAACTTATTTATTAATGAACATCCCAGATTAGCTATAGTATAGGTATCTCTTTCAAAGTCTGTAAAGTACAATACAATATCAGTGTGAACATTATGTCGCTGTAGGTCATTACTGGTTACACAAGGTTATCACTGCTTGAAGTACTGTCTCAACATATTGTGATAAAGTATTGAAGACTCTATCTATTCTCTACATTCCATCATTTTGTACTGTGACTAGGAGCCATATAATACCTCTCTGAATGTACTTGTATTATTGAGCCATTACAAATGCAATTGCAATAATTATTTATAGTTATAATTCTGTTTAATGAAACAAATATCTTAATATTCTAAGTACAAATGGAACTTCATGATTTAGTTGGTGAAGACTTGTGGGTTAGCATAATTATGTCACTATGTACCTATTTGTATACTCAGTGATTTTGTTAGCCAACTTACTTGTATGTCTGTGAGAGCTCTTAGTCGTTCATTTAATGGTAAACACTGTGAGATTACACAGGTGTGCAGAATGTTAAATTATTTTTCAGTAGATCTTTACAAAATATATTGGATGACTAATCTTTATGATAACACGTTATTTTTACTACTGCTTCAAGCTATTTGTTTCAAATATCTTGAAAGTGTAGTTCAGCTTTTCACAAATCCTGCGGGAACCATGGATGTTATTATACATATAAACCTTCCTCTTCAATCACTCCATCTATTAAAAAAACCGCATCCAAATCTGTTGTGTAGTTTTAAAGATTTAAGCATACATATGATATAGCATCTCAGTCTACATGTAAGAATATATTTTGTACTTGAACTCGGAAATTTTAGAGGGCATCCAAATAATTTTGAATTCATTGGCCTACGGGAATTTTAAGGTTTGATCAAAAACTGAATATCTTTTATAGTATCGTTCGTTATTTAAAAAATTACAACCATGAAAAAAATTATATTATTTAATGTCTTTCGTGGCTCAAGGCTGCTAACGTTGTTTTTGTGGACCATAGTTCTGTCACAATGTAAGATCTAGTTAACATACGCAATAGGCTCTTACCTGCTTTTAGTCAACCAAAACTTGCACTAAACACCGAAATCCAAACACCCAAGTTCAGTTTGTCGTGAATTAATCACTGAAACTCGATAAATGTATTTTATATCTGCATAAAAGCAACACAAACGGACGGAACAAGGAGAAAACATAGCACAAATTAAACCTGAAAGGGAAGATATTTATTATTTAAGAGTGAAAGAGATCGAAAATTAATGTCAGAAATGTAGGTATAGACAGAAACAGCTGATGCAGGTCCAAAAAAACGTTCAAAAATCCATTTTAGATATTCATGGATTAAATGATGAGAAATTGGTTTATCAATTCAATCTTTAAAATTTCAATCTTTGAAATTAAACCATGTACCCAATGAATATTTTGTGCTAAAGTCAGTCTTAATAAAATATTTTAGATTGATTTATTAATTGTTGACATCTAAGGTTGACATAGACACAGAAGTTAATAGACAACTGAATGGCGTTTCTAATACTATCTACTCGTTGCAGAGACAGATAGAAATGTCAAGCGTAACGTATATGTAGAAGGTTCCGCTCCACTAAGCAATCCAAACGACCACGCTCACGACCACAGGTTTTTCCAAAGAATATAATTATTAATAACGGTCTAAGAATGTACACCAAGGTCTTTTATCTATGCTCCAAGGGATTTCCTCCTAATTTTAGCGGAAGGCTCAAAAGTGGATTACTTACAAAATATAATATAAAATAAGAAAATTAATTCATAATTAATTAAAATTAAACAAGAAATAAGAAAAAATATTAAAATAAGAAAATCAATGTCGATCAAATGATTCACAATATTTGTCAGAACAACCAACTTGAGTGGAGTCACGTACTTGTGAACGCTGTGTGTAGGTTTAAAGGCGCCATTGACACGAACACTCCCCTTTTCCACTCACCTTCACGCTCTCCGCCTATCCCAAGTAACCCTTAAAGAATTACACAACAAGAAATGTGGACGGCTCAAACGTCACCAGCATAGATAATACACTTATACTGACACCGACCGTACGACAAGCACCTTATATCGTAAGTCGGAAACAAGTCGCGCCACCTATCGTCGGCACAAGCCAATATGAGATCGAGTGACGTGTACGATGCATAAATACGTATATTTTGGCTGGTGGGAGGCTTCGGCCGTGGCTATTTACCACCCTACCGGCAAAGACGTACTGCCAAGCGATTTAGCTTTCCGGTACGATGCCGTGTAGAAACCGAAATAAGTGTGGATTTTCATCCTCCTTCTAACAAGTTAGCTCGCTTCCATCCTAGCAACTAAAAATTAAATCAAAATATCTCCATTTGAAATTGCCGCTGACTCTAGTTCTAAAATATTCTGTAAATAATAGCGTTGCTTTGTCCAACATTTTCATGCATTTTCACATCCTTTTTTTTGGATTAATCATCTTTAATGTCAAAGGGAATACAATCCCTTTTGAAAAGGGATTTGGGTGAATACTTTTTCATTGTATTCAAGGGCTAACTTGTAAAGAATAAAAAAAAAGATGTCACGTATAGAAGATACGTAGTATCTATTAATCTGTGGTAATAAGTATGTCAAATTGTCAAACAAAGACGATAATGTCAAATCAAATGTCATATACAGGCTGTATGGTCAACGATCTTTGCCTGTCCCAAAGTTAGGGACAAATTAAAAAAAAAATCAAATGTCATATGTCAAATATCAAATGTCAATTTGATGTCAAGTGATGTCAAGTGTCAACCTTTGTGACCCCAATTTAAAAATTTATATTTCCTAAATTTCGTAGATAGACCTATTTTTAATTTCTAGAAATAATAAAATTGTAATTTAATAATCCGAACAAAATATCCTTACATAATTGATAGAGTAATTGCTAAACCCGTATTCTAGTTTGACAGATGTTTATAACAAATAACCTTTCGTCATTGTGAATAATCGTTTGTTCTCAAGTGTAGTTAACAAAAATAAAATAAACACCGACAAAATAAGTATGGCAAAGGAAGAGGAAGACGATAATTTACCAGATAAAGACGCAGCTAAGGAGTTCTACGCAAAGTATGAACCAAAAGAGATAATTGGAAGGTACGTATGAGATTATATTTAAGTCTTCAAGAGCTATTGTAGAACAATAATTATAAAGACGATATGCGTTTTGCGCTGGTGCCAATCTTTTCGTCCTAAGCGGAGTAATTAGAGCATAATTCGGTTTGACAAACATTGTTACTTAGATTTTTACTACTTTGTAAATTTTCAATGGCCTTGGTGTAGTCCACATACTAATTGAATGATAAAACTTAGAGTAACCATGTTATGAACTAGCATTGTGAGGTTTCACATGCAAATAATTTGTAATAAATTACCTATTTACTTTCATTGGAATATCTAGGAGTACTTCCTAGGGTGGGCCTGGCCCCCAACATCAAGTCTATTATTAGTATCTTAATAGAATTCCATATTATGACCAGACTACTACTACTAGGGTCCATTCTTGGATGGGCACAGCCCACCCGCTGTATATGCCTATGTTTACTTCCTCCAATTTTGAGCTGTCTAGTAAAAAGAATGTTTAAAATCTGACTGGGATTCTTATAAATCAATGAGTTTTAACAAATAAACTAATAAACTACATGGAAATCAATATTAAAATAAAATAATGGTGTTTTCATGACTACTTGTAGTTATTTATACAATATTAAAACACTTTTGTAAAAATTTTATCTGTGTCAACTTGTCTTGGCTGATCTTGGAAATGGCTAAACCAATTGAATGCAACTTTAACTGGAAGATAGAGAAGGTTATAGTCCAATATATAGGTTACTTTTATCCCAGAAAAATCCATGGTTCCCACAGGATTTGTAAAAAATTGAATATTGTGCCAATAAAGTGACACTTTTCCGTTAATCATGAATATGTATAAATAAAAATTTAAGTCTGTCTGTGATTACAAAATTACTACATTTGAACAAGTGTTTATGGTTATTTACATGCCTTTTTAAAAATCAATGTCTGTCTATCTGTTTGTCTGGGCTATCTGTGGAATGGCTGAATTGATTTTAACAAAACTTTCACTAGCAGATAGAGGAGAGGTCATAGAGCAACTTATCCCAGAAAAATACATGGTTCCTGCAGGATTTGTTAAAAACTGAATTCACATGGACAATGTTGCAAGCATCTGCTAGTATATTTTATAATGTGTAATTCTCCTTAGTTTTGTGTAAGTAATTTCAGTTTTTCACAAATCCTCCAAAACCATGGATTTTTCTGATATGAAAAGTAGCCTATGTGTTAATCCAAAGTAAAATCTATTTCCATTTCTAATTTCAGCCAAATCTCTTCAGTAGCCACAGCACAAAGGATAAACAAAAATACACACACACATGCAAACATTCACCTTTATAATATTAGTGTGATTTTAGGGGTATCAGCTCTACAGTCAGGCGATGTGTAGAAAAGGAAACGGGGCGTGAATATGCTGCCAAGATTATAGATCTCAGTCAGGAGTCCACAGATGGGGTGGACACTCACACCATGCGAGAGGCAACTAAACAAGAGATTAACATACTTCGAATGGTGGCTGGACATCCTTATATTAGTGAGTGAGTTGTTATACTATTCAAATTCCATTTATTCGGTAACAATATAATCACTCAATGAATCATTAATACAAATTGTTTTTAATATTTTACATTTATACTAGTACGTATTTTACATATTAGGTTATAAGTGATAAAGTAATAATTTAAGTCATAAAGATTCCAAACTAGCATTATTTTGAGAAATGCTGTAACAAACACAGCATGATTGTATTAAAGTGGAACCTTATTGAGCAAAAAAAAAACAAAACTGACAGTTTGGTTCAGAATTTATTTACAACTATCAGATGCCAGTGAATCTGTTTGTGTTAAATCAATACTTTTAATTCTGTGGAAATTATGAATTTTTCTGGGTTAAAAAGTAGCAAGCATATTTATTTTATTTTATTATAGCATATGGTCTAATCCAAGGTCCAATTTATCTCTATATAAAATTTCACCAAAATCAATTCAGGTAACAGACTTCTCTTCACATTTATAATATTAAGTATGGATATGACCTAATTTATTTAGATTTAGTCTAACTAAAATATTTGTATTGTTTGCAGTTGAATTACAAGATGTGTTTGAATCTGAGACATTCATATTCTTGGTGTTTGAGCTGTGCAAGAATGGTGAACTTTTTGACTATCTGACATCTGTAGTGACACTCTCAGAGAAAAAGACAAGATATATTATGAGGTAAATGAATAAGAGTTTGTGTTAGCCAGACCTTTGTGATTTTATAAAAAATTAAAGTTTGTTACAATGATTTACCAGTAAAAATGTAGGTGTGCACAAAATTTTTAACTACAGTATGCACTTTATGTATGAATTCTACAAAATGGAATTACTAGCAATAAAGGTGTGTAATGATTCCTAGGAGTAGGCAGTGCATTTTTGCATCTACAAAGTGCACGCTACTTGGTAGGCAAGTATGGAGTGTGGATCATATGGAGTGTATTTCTTTTTATAGCCTACTAGCGGACGCCCGCGACTTCGTCCGCGTAAATTTCGATGTCAACTTTCCTACTACCCCTACCCTACCCTACCCTACCCTACCCCTACCCTACCCCAAACCCTACCACTTCCCTATCCTACCCGTACCTCTACCCTACCACTACCCTACCTCTACCCCTAACCTACCACTACAAGGATAAACCCGGCCCTAAACCTACCCTACCCCTACACTACCCCTACGCTTCCCTACCCGTACCCTACCCTACCCTGCAACTTCTCTATCTTAGGGTAGGAGACCCTTAGCAAAATCGGTCCAGTCCTTCGAGAGTGGTGGTATGACCAAGAGAAATAGAGACTTCTATGCTAATAATATAAAGAGGTAAAGTTCGTGTGGTTGTAGGAGGTAATCTCTGGATCTACTGGACCGATTTGGAAAATTGTTTTACCAATAGAAAGCTACGTTATTTGCGAGTGTCATAGGCTATGTTTGATCCCCATATTCACACGGGGACGGGAACTACGTAAATGAAAGCGCCGGGCGTCATATAGCGGAATTTCTGCGTCTTTTAGAGATTTTGTATTATCTCCGAAACTATTGAAGTAATTAACATACTGTAAAGGGTAAATCTTATCTCCATAATATCCTTGTGATTATTAAATAATTTATTTTAATAAGGATTAAAGTTTAGTTGTATAAATAATGACGTAAACCTAAGTATATAAAATTAATATTTTTTAAAACACAAAAGGCACTATATCTGCTAATATATAGAAGATAGATATATGGTGTCGCGGACTTTTTTGTAGAACTTTTAAAGATACATAAAGTCTCCATACATTAATTTCAATTTTACACAATAGTTAAGGCAGCGCATGCGAATAAGTCTGTTTAAGAGGATTTTCAGTCCGACCTGTATGACAAAAACTGTGTTAACTCGGCAAATATATATCATACTAATATAAAATATAGCCTATAGCACTCCCCGATAATGTAGCATTCTACTGGTGAAAGAATTTTTAAAATCGGACCAGTAGTTCCGAAGATTACCCCATTTAAAAAATGTGACAAACTTACAAACTTACAAACTTTACCTCTTTATAATATTAGTATAGATTGATCAATTTGAAGAATGTAACAACTAAAATCAACAACACACAGGCTTGGCACTGACTTCAAAATGATCAATAAGTAGAAAATATTAAAAAAACTAGTAAGGGTATGTTTAATGTTATTTGTGAGTGTCATAGGCTATATTTTATCCCCGTATTCCTACAGAAACGGGAACCACGCGGGTAAAACCTCGCGGTGTCTGCTAGTTAGTTATGAATAAGTTATTATTTATATTGTATCATTGCCAATTTCAGGTTATGCAATATACGAGTATTACGACTAAAATAACAAAAATACAGGAAAAGCCTTGTTTTCTAATGATTGCCTATATTTGATGTGTTCGATAAATATTAGTTTAATAATGCAATGAAGGTCAATTGCTGTTGAACAAACTGTGACCCCCTAATCTTTCTACTCATTAATTTGACTGATATTAATTTTATATTTGCAATTGTTGTAAACTTGTTTATGTGTCGTCACAAAGAACGATACGATTCTTTACGTAGCTTCACGCCCTCTTGGGCCTATTGTTAACACGGCTGTATGGACCAGTCGTAGATTACATTTTGCGCGGTTATGCTATCCTAGTATCAGCATTCTAATTGACTTGTTCAGATCTTGTGTTTGTTCCCTAAAATGTCTCACAGTGTAATCTTGTATAAAAAATATCAAGAAAAACGAATTATTGACGTGTCAGAAAAGAAAATTTTGAAATTATTAAAGTTAGTTTTCTGTAGAAATTAATTATTTAAAAAAAAATCTATTTAGAATAGTAGAACAGATATATTATGATAAAGCTGTTGCATTTTTGATGTATTTGTTGCTTGTATTTTTTTTTTAATCGGCGTTCTACTAACTGTTGTTTAACCTTGAAGTTAAAAAGCCAGCAGTGTATATTAATTGTTATTGTTTGAGTGAAAATAGTAATAATTTTATGTAATTACAGGCAAGTATTGGAGGGTGTGCGATACATACACCGCAAGAGTATAGTACATCGTGATCTGAAACCTGAAAATATTTTACTTGACGATCAGCTTAATGTGAAAATCACGGATTTTGGTTTCGCTAAGGTGCTCAAAGACGGAGAGAAACTGTTTGGTAAGATAATATTTTATATTGATTATTTTGACACTAGGAAACACTAATTTAACAAGCTATACTGTACTTGTAACTTTATCTCTTTCAGTATTTTTTTTTTAATTCAGATGCGTACTCGATTATTGATTTTTCTGCTACGGTCCGTGCCTTTCTTTTTTGTATAAGAAGACCCGCACGAATACAGTTATTGTAAGTTGGCCTATGAACTTTAGGGTCATAAGGTGCTTTGGCGACCTCGCACTTGTTGGTCGACCACCCACCATGCGTATTAAGCGGGTTGCAGGGATTCGCTGGATGTAGACGGCTCAGGATCGTGATGTTTGATAGTCCTTCCAAAAGGCCTATGTCATGCAGTGGACGTCCATCGGCTGTTATGATGATGATGATGAAGTTGACCGACTAAATTGCCAAGATAACTAACTAATAGGTATAGTAACATAGAGATTTTTCCCAACCCGCAGATTTTCCCCAACAATCGAATCAATCAAATCCAATTATTTGGACATACTCGTAGATTGTATCACAAACGAGATTCAAATTCGATAATGCATAACTAAAAAGTTGTCCAACAAAATTATTCACGCCGTTAAGTTGTTCGATAGACGACCAATATGTCCTTAAAATTGATATATTTTTTGGTACCTGCTACTATTTTTTATTGATGATACAAATATGAAACCATTTATGCTCTGATGCTTTCAGACGCGCGTACACTTTAATCGCAACCAGTTTATACTTGATACCTTCCATTCTTGCTTTTGCAAATGTATAGGTTTACTACGCAACTATGCTTTGTCATCGCGCAAGCGAAACTCCATGCTATAATATATCTCAATACCAAATTTCAGATAATTCGGTTCAGTAGTCGAGGCGTGAAAGAGTAACAAACATTCATATCATCAAAATCATCAGTTTTCGCAAATCTCGGGAAACCATGATTTTTTTCGGGATAAAAAGTAGCCTGTGTGTTAATCCAGAGTAAAATCTATTTCCATTTCAAATTTCAGCCAAACCGCTTCAGTAGTAGCGGCGTTAAAGAGTAACAAACATCCAAACAAACATCCCTACAAACTTTCGCGTATATAATATTAGGAAGATTAATAACGAATGTTAACACCAACCGAGGAACACGTAACACTTATAATATTAGCCATGATTTATTAAATAGGACCAAATATCTCGGAGTACCAAGCTGTTGCTGTATAAACTCTCCAGTTTTCATCAATGCTGCCATCTTAATATCAAACCTTCCTGTAGTCTTTGTGAACCTAACAATATCCGCTATCATGAGATTCGTCAGGTCTGCTACATTTAATGTATCCTTACCTAGTAACTCCCATCTTACCAGCGCGAACATGGGACACTCAGCTATAAAGTGATAGCTGGTCTCCTCACCACACCGTTGACATGATGGATCCTCTATGATTTTCATTATCTTCAGGTGTCTATTGAGCAGACAATGTCCAGTACTATATTCTACTATGTAACAGTAGTTGTTTGTTTTCTTCTTGTCGGATTACTTCAGTAACATTTTAGAATGTCTGCATTTTGTCGAACTGTTCATATATTTAAAAAATAGGGCAAATGTTCTTTTTTTTTTGCCAAAACAACCCTTTGTCTACTAGTGGATACCACAATGGTGGCGGTCGCAAACCCTAGTACCTATCGCATATAAGTCCGCCCACTTAACCTTTAATATATACAGACTTATTTTACTCTTTGGTACACGAGCACTCTGCACTGTGTACAATCTTGAAAAGTATTTGCTTTTGCGCAATATCGCTTAGTACCAAGGGTATTACCCACATCAGTGTCAATACTCTATTGTTAGGTGATTTTAGGGTTCCGAACGTACGTATTACAGAGATAGAACCCTTATTTGTATCCTATTTACTTCTGCCCCGAGGGCTTCATATTTCTCATAGTCCGTAGAAACATTTTTCAAAACTTCAAAGGACGAGCACTATAGTTCAAAAAGGATTTGTTATGTCTCTCTAATGTATCACTTGTAAAACTCGCACGGTCTAGACTCTATAGGAACGTCGGAAAGATTTTGTGGGCTGAGTGCTATGCTAACACTCTCCTGTATTGACTAGATATAGTTGGAATTGTAATTCAATGTAATGCGGGGAAGAGACATGCAGTTTCACATCGTTTTGTCCTTATTGGCTAACACTTGCATTTGTAAATTAATAATTTAAAAATTAATGCGGGAAACCTTTGCAAACTGCTGGTGATTCTGAATACAAACGACTAATTGGCGCCGCGCGGTTTCACCCGCGTGGCTCCCGTTCCCGTAGGAATACGGGGATAATATATAGCCTATATAGCCGATAAATGGGCTATCTAACACTGAAATAATTTTTCAAATCGGTCCAGTAGTTCCTGAGATTAGCGCGTTCAATCAATCAAACAAACAAACAAACTCTTTAGCTTTATAATATTAGTATAGATAAAAAACTCATTTTTTCAGAGTTGTGTGGCACGCCTGGGTATTTGGCGCCCGAAACTTTGAAAGCCAATATGTTCGAAGACGCACCCGGCTATGGCAAGGAAGTCGATGTGTAAGATATAATTTCTATATTCACTTTTATAAAAGGGCTAGCAGACGTCCAGCGTAGTTCCCGGTCCCGTGGAAATACAGGGATAAAATGTATACATCTGCTTTCTATTGTTGAAAGGATTTTTAAAATGGGTTCAGTGGATCCAGAGATTACAACCTCACCACAAAGTTTACCTTACTTTATATTTAAAAAATTATTTTTCCAATAGAAAGTCGCGTTATTTTATCCCCGTATTACAACGACTGGGGGTGAAACCGCGCGGCGTTTGCTAGTCTGTGATATTAGTATTATTATTAGAATTATTTATTTATTAATTAATTATTACGGACGGATAGTATTATAGAAGATCAGTGACCACTGAGCATAACTTATTACATCTGTTTGTTTCTGTCATTAGTATAATAAAAAAGTCAAATGCCGACTTGTCCTCGAATAAAAAACATTATTTGTCCATCGCTGTATTTACGCATCTACAATTTTTTTAATAGTTGTAATTGAAAATTTGTTTTGTGAGCTGTTTCATCCGTAGATCCTTTTGTGTAGGAATATCGGAATAATAATTAGCAAGTTACTCCTTTTAACATCATCTGCCAGTGAAAGTCCCATCAAAATCGGTACAGCTGTTTGACAGATACAGAATTGACTTGTTTTTAATACGTCAGGGTTTAATAAGTCAGTAAAGTCGTAAGCTAAAATTAAAGTTACGTTTTTTACTAGTCTACTACAGCGTAGTTCTTGATCCTAAAATAGCCCACAAGAAACTCCGCTAGTTTCTTGTTTTTGTTATCACCATTTCACAATATTGTCAAAACTGTACTTAAATTAAACAGTATCTAATCCCGACTAAACCAATTATATCTTTATGCCAAATCCATCCATATATTCTGGCGTAATTAAGTAATTCATCCAAACTGTAACGTTTGTAATATAACTAGCCGACGCTCTGCGATTTCACTTGCGTAGTTCCCGTGACAATACGGGGATAAAATATAGCCTATAACATTCACAAATAACGCGGCTTTCTAGTGGTAAAAGAATTTTCAAAGTTAGTTAAGTAGATCCAGAGATTATCCCTACAAAATCACCAACCTTACCTGTTTATAATATTAGTATAGATTAGTTCGATTGATTACTTACCTTGTATATTCAATTCTTTATAGCATATTCTATATTTTGTACTTTGTTTGTATTTTCAGATGGGCATGTGGAGTCATTATGTTTACTTTGTAAGTAACAACAATTATAATTACTGTACAGATAATTATCTCCCTTAATTGATACCAGTATTTACGTCATATTACTCAACAGAGACACCTTATCATCCACGCTATCTTGTATTCGAATTAAATTAACTTGTTTAATATTTTAACCAAAACAATCAATTACATAATTGATTATGTGATTTATTAAGTTAAACTGTTTTTGACCAGCCTCGGGAATGTTTGATTTGAATAAAATCGTTCGAACTCATGTAACGAATTAGCAGCTATGTGCTAAATCGTTTCGTCGAAAATACCAGTAAACATGTTAACATTAAATTGATACAAAAATACCTACTAAATGTGTAATTAAGTTAGTAATTTAAATATCGTTTTTGAAAATAAAGCTGTCCTAAATAACTTAAATATCATCATCATCATCATTATCAGCCGATGGACGTCCACTGCTAGACATAGGCCTCTTGCATGGACCTCCAAGCATAACGGTCTCGAACCGCCAGCTTTCAGCGGTTTCCTGCGATCCGCTTGATACCCTCGGTCCACCTAGTGAGGGGTCGAGCAACATTGCGCTTTCCAGTGCGGGGTCGCCATTCTAACACCTTGGCAACCCAACGTCCATCAGCTCTTCGAACTATGTGGCCTGCCCACTTCAGCTTCGCGACTCGCTGAGCTATGTCAGTGACTTTGACTTAAATGTCGCCCTGTGTTTAATGGCCAGGACAGTATTATATTCTTATAGTAGTAGGGGTTTTGGAGTTTAGACCAATAAAGCTGCTTTACTGCGGGTTGATCGACCGCCGAGGTTAAGGCGGCAGTCAACGACAGTCGTCGGTAGCAGTTGCTGCACGTGTAAATGAACCCTTAGGAGATAATGTACCCAACTCCAGGCTACTATTACGAATTTCTGTTGAAAAAGAAAAACCCAATATTTCATAGGGCGAATCAAGACTCGAACTTATGGACCTTATCGATCGTAACCAACGAGGCAAATTTTGGTAACTGAGAGAGTGCCTTTAGTAATTTAGCGATGGTTTCTAAGCTAAAGTACATGATGATGATGACAAAGTTGGAGGAGGTCTTTATCCTTAAAGCCGTCCATATCTTAATAAAATATTCTGACTAATATTACTCGCATAATTCAAGAATACATATTATAAATGGTCTGATTTTTATTAGACTAGCGGACACCCGCGACTCCGTTCGCGTGAAATTCTGTTTTTTACAAATCCCCCGGGAACCATGCATTTTTTTGTGATAAACAATAGCCTATGTTTTGTTCCAAGGTCCAATTTATACCAAATCACATCCAAATCAGTTCACTGATTTAGTCGTGAAAAGGTAACAGACAGACTTACTTAAGCATTTATAATATTAGTATGGATATCATTTATTTTTTCTTAGCTAAAGTTCTGTTGTACAGGCTTGTGGGATGTCCCCCGTTCTGGCATCGCAAACAGATGGTTATGTTACGGAACATCATGGAGGGAAAATACTCTTTCACAAGCCCTGAATGGGTCGATATATCTGGTCAGTATGAACTCCATTTCTATTATAGTTTATAGTAGTTTTAGTATTATAGTGTAACAAAATAGCTCTTATATTTTATGTATGCATTTTTATTTCAAATTTTTTAATATAATTCAAAAATAACAAAACTAGGAAACAAGTACAATGTTGAATTTCAAACATAATAATTTTCTGCAAAGTGAACTTCATAAAATTTCCAATAGTAATATTTTCCCAATATTCTCAAAAAGTGTTTTATAAGAAAGGCAATAGTGCAAAGATGGTTTTGAATATTTTTCATTTTAAGTTTTAGTAGCAGACGCCTGGTATTGGCTATTACTTTTAATAATAGTGTACTTCAGTCATTTAGTTTCCAACTGATAGGAGAAGGGGACCACGCTGTTCCAATGCAGGTTAGCGTGCTTAGACCACTATCAGATTTTAAGGGTACGAGTATATAGCACTGTGTTGCCATAAAGTTTCATTATAAAATAACATTTTCATAACCCTTTACAGTTTTACTAAATGTAGGGGTTAAAAGTTTAAGTAAATGAAAAAATATAGCTGAAATTTTGAATAGAAATAGATTATTTCCTGGATTACCAATAATATTTAATAAATAATTCAAGATTTTTGGTATAATTCCTAAATTATGAAAAACGTTTGCTGATAGCAACATGGAGGTGACGCGCGAGAGGCGTTTGCTTTGTTTTTGGGCCTCATCGTGCGGCTTGCGATAACAGATTCTGTTTCATTCTCTATTCTGAAAACATAGTCAAATATCACGCGTCCTAGGTCTATACTATAGCCTTTCTTGATGAGTACTGTTTACCAACAAAGAAATTAGAAATGAAGGTAGAAAACGCATGTCATTTCATATCTTTTTCATTTTAAATTATGTATTGTTTGTTTATAAAATGTTATATATAATATATTAACCATATCTAATTGTTCTAAGCTTATTAATCAAATTCATTTTCATTAATTTAAATACAAGTTATTTATAATTAATAATTATTATTAGGTGTGAAATGACTAGTGATTTATACCCTCATTTTTATTTGTTTGTTTGTTGTATAGTGACATAAATTAAAGGATCATTCTATCATTTTCAGAGGATCCTAAGAACTTGATCAGACGGTTTCTGGTCGTCGATCCGTCTGAAAGGATTGAAATCGACGACGCCTTGCTACATCCGTTCTTCAATACAGTGGTGAGATGTCGTTTAAGTTTTAGCTGTGCTAGATACAAGCATTCCAAGTGTATTATTAAATTAAATTTCTCTATAGAATATTTTCTTTTGTAGCTTGGCAAATTCTCTAAAACTCCCAATGGACCGCGGGGGACGGGAAGGGGGTAGCGTTGCCTCGCGCGTACGACTTCATACCCGCGCAGTTCTTCCCCTCCCGTCGCCCGCATATCATGGGACTGTCATCAACGAATTTGCCAAGCTATAGTATGCAATATTGCACTTACAAGTATGTTGATCACACATTGTATACGCAAATTTTCGCCGAGATTTTTGACTATTGTACGGGCGACGTTACTCGTAATCTTTGAATGAAAAAACGAATGTTATACAGTTTATTATACACTAATAAATAATCTTTTTAAAAATTAAGAGAATATTTTCTATATTATGTGATTGCAAGATGGAGGCTTTTATCAATATAATAATAAGAGCCGTAATAGCCCATTGGAAATGACCTTTGCCTTCGATTTGGAGGGTGATGGTTCGAATCCGGTCAGGGGCATGCACCTCTAACTTTACAGTTATGTACATTTTAATAAATTAAATAGCACATGTCTCAAACTGTAAAGAAAAAACATCTTGAGGAAACCTGCATACCAGAGAATTTTCTTAATTCTCTACGTGTGTGAAGTCCGCCAATCCGCATTGGGCGAGCGTGGTGGACTTAATAGTCCTAAAAGCCTAACCCTTCTAATTATGAGAGGAGACTCGTGCTCAACGGTGAGCCGAATATGTGTTGTTAAAATGATGAGTTGGTCAATATTGAGTTAATCGACATTGATGTTATACTCGGATAATAATTTATTTATTTAGAGGGTTTTAGACATATCTAACTTAAATTAACCTTTCTGTCAACGTGACAGCAGTTTGTGATCAACCATAAAAATAGTTGCAACTATCTGAATTCCAGAAATAAATTAAATATTTCGTGTCTATCTTTTATCTTTAATTCTGGCATTCAGGTTAACTACAAAATCTAAGTGAGATTGCAGAATGAAAATATCTTACTATTTATACCACTTAGAGCATTCTATGTCAACTTTCTTTTCTCGCTTTTTATTAATAGTATGTTTTTCTAAGATCCTAAAACTTTCATTTTGTTGAAATGGCGTCGAAATTTCGGCTTACTTTAATATTGAAGCTTCTCTTTTCTATTTCTGTTTTATTTTCTGCTTTTTTATTAATATTTTCATCTTGATTAACATCGCTGTGTCTCATTTTCAGCGAAACTCTAAATTGCTTATAGTGAATAATATATATATAGAAATGCTCGTATCGAGATTTAAAAAAAACTAAATTAAATCTGAATAAACAAGCTATCCGGTCCATATGGAGGTTGAGTCGAAAAAATTTTTTCCACGTCGGTAGATTAAAAAAAAAACCCAAAAAAATTTCGAAAATTTTTTTTTTGGTGGTTTTCTTATGATTACCCGAAAAATATTTTCAAAAAAAATTTTCAAACTCAGATCCAAAAACTAAACACTTAGAGCTACAATTTGCTTTTTATTTTTTTGCTGTACGACCATTTTTGTATAAGTTACAGCCTGTTGAAAATCCCCCAAAAATTTGGATTTTTTTTCTGCTCCCTTAATTTTTGTGCATAGTATATAAATTATAATTATTATATTATATATATTATCGAATATATATAAGAATATTACCTACACTATGAATTAGTGTAAATTACAGTACGAGTAGTTAAAGCTTTTGCACACTGCTTAAATATTTATTGATGCGTTTTATCATTATTATGTATTTTTTAATTTGTATTAAATATATATGTGCATTCGTTTATATAGCAACCAAGTAATTGATAAAACGTATGAATAAATCAATATCGGAATCATTGAGAACATTGATTTCCCAAGCATGTGACATATCATCAGAGCGGACGATTTAATAAAATTGTAATTATGAGCCAATAATAATAGTCATATTGGCTATTATTTGTTCTCTACCAAATCTCGTTGACGATGGACAATATAATGGTTTATAATTTAGTCAAATATGTGTAATTTATAGTATATATAATGAATAATATACAGCAGAGTTACCAAAAATATAAATATGTAGCTTTCTTTCTAAATCATGTCAGAACTATAACTAAATTTAAATTAAATTGATAATTAGAAGTGGATGGTGAGGGTGAATACTGAACTATATTATAATCCGTTGCGCAGTTTAAAAGATCCAAACGTAATGAAAATTAAAATCATTAAAATCTACATACAGAGGGCTTGGCGACTTTGTTTTATACTTTGTCGAGATCGTCCATGAGATTCTATAGACCTTCGAATAGAATCGTTCGCTTTGTTGGTGTGTCTCAACAATGATGTTCCCTGGTAGCTATGGGACCAGGACATGACACCGCTGAAGAAGTCCTACTCGGGCGCCAGCCGCAAAATGTCCAGGATCGACGAGTTGGCCATGGTAATGATGAATGTTTTGTGTTCTCTTCTTTACTAACATATATCTACAGCATGCATGTAATTTGACCAAAAATAAAATACCTAGCCATGGTGCTGGAAAAAAAGAAACTAAACATACTGCGGGCTCCGACCCTTAGGCAAAGATGCCATTTACAAGAGCAAGGAGGCAAAGCCTCCACTCACTCGGGAGGAGATGACCCACAAACTATACTAAGAACAGACTGCTAAAAATACGTAGCACCCTCAATCCAGGTATTTTATAGTTCTGGTCAAGCTATACACTACTCACTCTCAAATCAGAAACTTACCAACAACTTGATCAAAATGGACATTACCTAAACATATTTTCATGTCTTAGAGGTGGTGGTAATTTTACATTAGTTTTAATTCATGATGGTATTTTTACAATTTAAGTTTCTCAGTGGTTTCTTTTAGAAAGTAACATAATTTTCGAATTTCTGGTAACTATTTTTGAAAGGAACTTATTATGTTTACTACAATATAATATGAAAACGATACATAATTTTGGCAAACATAGTTTGAACATTTAGTTTTATTTGTAAACGTTTCAAATGCCTGTGTCTGCTCCAAGTTACCTGGTTTACCAAAAATAAATTGTGCCGTCTAGGCAAAACCTTAAACAATTAATGAAATTTTAAGTACTCAGCAACCCGATAGCAATAATTAATTGCTAATTTTCATAACTCAGTTGACTAGTAGGTACTAGTAGTTACCAAATAACACATAGGCTATCCACATTGGTGTCTCTTTGTAAGTATTGTCAGAAATGATATTTTACATTAACATACAGTTCCAACGTACAGTTATCAAAGTTAAGTCTTGACAATGTATACTTTGTTATGATGGAATAGAGAGTTCAGTAATTTTGCCAGTCTGAAATTTATTTACAAAGATTGCGTAGTATCTTTAATATCCCAGGAATAATGATTACAAAATAAATTAGGTAGCATCATGCGTATTCGCATCTGTGCGTATATTCAGAAAGTGGAATACAGAACGGCAAAGCTACTTGATTTTTTAGTCCAACCCAAGTGCATGGTTCTTGCATGTGCATGTTAAAGTTTCTTTAAGTTTTTTATTATAGATATAAAAGCGCAAGTGGTCGTAAGGATAACTTGTTAATGAGTGAACTTTAGTACCAGGCATTATTAATTTAAAAGTATTTTGTTTTTTAAAAGAAAATAATTTTTGGTCGTCTTGAAATACCTCAATAGTAAGTTAGTATATTTCGGGGGCTATTAATTGGTACTTCGTTAGTGGGATTTCGGGATGGACATACTAAATTTGGTAGGCTATATTATATATATATATATATATATATATATATACCTGTATATATATATAACCTGGTAAAGTCAACACATATCCATCTCTTGCTTGTGTAAAGTCCATGACTCGTAGCGTCGCACTGAACATTATATCCTTTGCGGATTCATTGATCGTACTGGACAGTCTATGAGTTGACATGCCTGGTTAAAATAATCCAGACACCATAAATAATATAACTTTATATGGCAGGCGATAAAGGCAAGCGGTTTCAACGCTCGCGCCAAGTTGCGGCTGGCCATGTTGACGGTGCGGGCGGCGGTGCGCCTGCGCCATCTGCCGCACACGTCGACGCGCGCCGTGCCGCTGTGCGACGCGTTACGCGACCCGTACACTATGCGCGCGCTGCGTAAGGTGAGAGCTCGTTCCACATCATATTATAGCTATACACAAGCGTTTCAACGCTCGCGCCATGTTGCGGCTGGCCTTGCTGACACTTTGTAAAGTCGTACTCCTTGCATGATGTGCGAAGTGCTGCTATTTTTATTAGACTATGATTTTTCACACACACACTCACGGTCACCATATGAACCATTTGTTTCGTTTCAGAATTATTTTTTATATTAATTATTTTCATGAAAAAATCCACATTTTTTCAGGTGATCGACGGGTGTGCTTTCCGCGTGTACGGGCATTGGGTCAAGAAGGGCGAGGGTCAAAACCGTGCAGCTCTCTTCGAAAACATGCCCAAGACGGAGCTGAAAAGTCTCTACGTCAGCAACCTGAGCCGATAGCCGAGACCGCGTGTGAAACAACTCTGCGCTGCTTCTGTGCTCCTGGTCACGAGGTAAATACTTTTTGAACTACTATATTAAAAAAAAACGGCCAAGAGCGAGTCGGACTCGCGCACGAAGGGTTCAGTATACCATTATCTATAAAAACGGCAAAATAATCACGGTTGGTGTATGAGAGTGTTTTAAAATTTGTTGTTACAATGGCAAGATAAATAAATATCTGTGAAAATTTCAACTGTCTGTCACACTTCATGAGACCTGGTTACAGACAGACGGACGGACAGCAGTTTCTTAGTAATAGGTTCTCGTTTACCTTTTTGGTACATAATCCTAAGCCTTTCAATAATATAATAGATTAACTTTGTCATCGATGCATAAATGGGGCTACCCCCTTATGCCCTACCCCTATCCTACCCCTACCTTACCACTACTCTACCCCTATCCTACCCCTACCTTACCACTACCCTACCCCTACCCTTAAGATCTATAATTGACTCGTTTGTATGGGATATAGAAAAAGGTTTTTATGGTATTCCCGGCAATTATTCTAATTTTTCTCACCTTTTAAACCTTCCCTATACCTCCACAAACATTTCAAGACCAAGATAAAATAAATCCACTCAGCCGTTCTCGAGTTTTAACTAAAAAATTATTATACCTGTCATGTAGTTATTTACAAGATATTAATTTATTGTTTTTTTTATCATTAAATATATATATTTTTTCATTTCTAGGTTTGTTTTGTAGCAGCACCATAGAGGACGTGAAGACACAGGATACGCAAGACCCGTACAAGCGTGTGTGATGTAGGTTAGTCGTAGAATTGGCAAACTTTATAGTAACTGTATTACAATATGAAGGACATCGTGTCAATTGTGCATATATTTTGAGCCAGTCTTCAAATAAAAGCTTCAAATAATTATTATCGTTATCGACAACATAATATATTGTACCTACGGTCCATAGACACAATGTCACTGTCAATCGCTCGGCACATATAGCCTGGCAAAAAAGAGTTGAAATTAACTATCGCCAATATGGCATGACGAATACGTGAAACGTAAACGTAACCATAGCAACATAACCTTCAAAGCCGACAGAATAATCACATGAAAACATGTAAACATTGTAAAATAAATACTTCAGATCTACATTTACGGTACACTAAAATAAATACAAACCTATCATCTCAGCCGTTCTTCGGCAAACATTGTGCAGATTCGACAACAACATTTTGGCTTCGAATTCTGCCAGACATCTACACTAATATTATAATCTATACTAATATTATAAAGGTGAAGAGTTTGTTTGTTTGTTTGATTGAACGCACTAATCTCAGGAACTACTGGTCCGATTAGAAAAATTCTTCTATTGTTAGATAGCCTATTTATTGAGGAAGGCTATAGGTTATATATTTTCCCCCTACTCCTACTGGATCGGAAACCACGCGGGTGAAACCGCGCGGCGTCAGCTAGTATCTGACAGCATAGACACTAACTAACAACTGACAAGTTGAACAGTGTTGTAAGAGGGAAAAAAAGTTAGTTCCGTTTCTACACATTTTTGCCAAGCTGTTTGCATTCTGGATTCATACATAGAATCCTTTTACAAAAATCAAATTATTAATAGTTCCTGTGTCCATATCATAAGCAAAACTGGCCTCTTAATAAACCACTCTCTCACTCACTCTCGAAAAAGTACAACATGAGTTGTTATTGATAGACTGCCTGGATACATAAAAAAGATCCTCAAACTATATGAACTGTAAACGGTGTCCTTTACCATAAGTCCGTTCGTATTGTAAAATTAGTTACTCTGAACAGATGTTGACGTAAATAGTAAAATAACGTAGTTAGCAATCTCCCAACTGTAGCAATAAATGCAAAAACGCAATAATTTGTTACAATTATTGTGTTCTTGGTTCGATCAAAGATTTGACGTAGATGTAATCACTAGTTTTGTATAGTGTTTTGTTATATTTAGATTAATTATTGTTATTGTAATATGTATAATTGTATATTCTTTAGTATTATTGAATGTAATTATACCTACCTATCATAAGTAATTCGTTAGTTTAATGTTGGCACTACATGATCAGCTATCACAATAACCCTCAATGATGGCCCAGCAAGGGCTTTGGACGTCGTACAACAAAGTATAGTAGGCCAGTTATAATGGCAATACGTTTCTAGATGTGGTGAAAAATGTGGTAAATGAAAATTGACCTAATTAGACCTGTTGCGATGGTAACATCCACCATCTTTTTATGCCATTTTTAATACTAACGGACGCCCGCGACTTCGCCCTTGGAACTCTTTAATCCAGCCTTTACTGTGTTATCGCTGTAAAAATGGAATAACTTCTCCCGTTTTCCCAACATTTCCCTTCACTGCTTTGCTCCTATTGATCATAGCGTGATGAAAATACTATTTGATGGGTCAGCGATAGTTCGTCGTGTAGTGGCGGCATAACATTCATATACGAAGCGCAGACATCGCTATAACTTGACTGTTGCGTAAACTGAGGTGAATTACGCAGTACACTGACATTTGAGACAGTGACTCAGTTGAAAAGAAACGACCTGCCTGGATTCCATTCTCAATTCTGGTCAATTTACGAATTTAGTTGACAGACTATCTGACAAGCGATTTAGCGTTCCAATACTTTTCCCTAACTAACCCCTAAATGTTAAAGGTGTTCATCTTAGAGTCAAATTTAAATTTCGTAATGCGGGTTACAGACATTCAGTTTTAACTCTTTCAGGCGCAGTATATATTGAAGATTTTTATGTAAATTATTCCAAGTTATCTTGAGGCTATGTAGCTAACGATAATGACAAAGCAGCACCTCTTTTACATGTTAAAATCATTATTGGCGGTAGTTTAACATTTTTTGTCAATCGTGAAATTAAAAATTGCATGCAAGTGATATTTTTCTGTGCTTGCGATAAAAAAATATATATGAGTGCACACACTCCTCTCCACAATAACATAAATAATGAATGTTAATACCACCCGTTATCGAGGAATTTGTAACACTTACCTTTCTCATGATTCAATCTATATAATACCGCAACCGCATGAAAATCCGTTCTGTTGTATTCGAGTTAATCGCGAGCAGACAGACAACGCGCGCTTTATTTTTTAATACTACTAGTCGATCCCGTGACTTTAACCGCGTTGTTCCTGTTCCTATTCCCGTGAGAATATGGGTATAAAACGTTTTACTGCAGCCCTACTCAAGTACTGTTTACCAACAAATAAATTAGAAATGAAGGTAGAACTTATTTATTTTAAATTATGCATTGTTTGTTTATAAAATGTTATTCAAAATATATTAACTATATCTAATTGTTCTAAGCTTATTAATCAAATTTATTTTCATTATTTTAAGAACAATTTAATAATAATTATTATTAGTTGTGAAATGACTAGTGATTTATACCCTCATTTTTAATTTGTTTGTTGGTAAACAGTACACATCAAGTATGGCTGTAGGTTAGTGGGATAGTTATTTTTCAAAATAGGTTCAATAGATCCAGAAATTGTCCCCTACAACATCACAAACTTTACCTCTATATAATATTACTATATATTAAATAAGTTGTGTTGTCTGCGCTAAGGTATCTTCAACCAACGTCTACGCTAGTGTACAGCCACAGGGGCTGTGATA
This sequence comes from Bicyclus anynana, assembly GCF_947172395.1. Classification (NCBI taxonomy): domain Eukaryota; kingdom Metazoa; phylum Arthropoda; class Insecta; order Lepidoptera; family Nymphalidae; genus Bicyclus; species Bicyclus anynana. Next base: position 9,155,046 of record NC_069090.1, read on the forward strand.
TTAAGCATACTTGTACTCAGATATAAGAAAAAATAATGTAAATTGTTAATTATTATTAATACTGTTTCACTTTGTGTTATACGAGTACAAAAAAATATAAAATAAAATGTTAAAAAACTAATTTTTCAAAAGTAGTGCAAAAACTTGTCGCCAGTAGTATATTTATACATATTTTGATTTGGAATACATTTGCTGGTAAATCGTCTCTTATTTTACAAATTAAATATCGTTAATCGTAATGTATCGCATTACGACAATTGTGTCGTAGTTTAATGTGAAACGCACGGTTTGTCATCCGTCTAAAAATAAACGGTATTTTTTAAAATCAGCAAAGAGTTTTTATGTCAGAACAATCCCAAACATTTTATGAATAAAATTAACTTATAATAAGTAAATAAACATTTAATTCTTTCATTTTAATAATTTTGACAATAATAAACAACCTGTAATAGAAACACAAATATATTAATTTACTTTATTAGTAATACTGACTGTTTTTGGTGCATTTGCCTAAGAAAAGAAAATTCGCTATTTGAGAAAAAGTAAAAATTATGCCGTGCGTTTTTACTTTTCGCTGTATTGTTTTAGTTTTCAAATATCAAATAATTAATTTATTAATTCGACACCGCTAGAAGTTCCAAAGGTAGCGTAAATCAAATCAGTATAAAGTCATCAAAATTTCATCTAATGGAAAACAAGTATGCAAATTCATTTTCAGAAAGTGTGTTTCCTCGCAAATATTTTATAAAACGTCGTATGACATGCGTGCGCTTTGATAATAATTACTGCACTTATATCATAATGTACTATTATGACATTGTGAAGTAGTGATATAACAAATATGTAATTATATTAAAAATTAAAAAGACAATGGGTAATAATAATTTCGGCACGATTAAATCAAGTTTGAATATATAAGGAAAAATTATTTAACTGATGTTTATATTTTTATAAGCGTTGTAACAAATTAAAAATTGGTAATTAAATGGCCATGCCGAATGTAATTAGTATATTTGTGATTTTTTAGATTTACAGTATACAGTCATATTTTCTATTAAAAAAGTTTTTAAAACAATAGTAAATTAACACCTTTCTGAGGAATAATATTATTATTTATTCTGTTGGATATTTTTATTTGTACATAATATCTGATACCGATAGAAAAATGTAGGAGTAATAAACTACTACCGCAATTTAACTAGGCAACCTATTTGCAATGTGTTATTGTGAATATTATCTATCATTGCTTTCTTATCCCCAATAAAATATTTAATAGGTATAAATATTTATTTTGCCGGATCTCTGACCAATAGAGTTGTTAAGACTTCATAACTTTGCATATGCGAATATTTCTTAATGCATGAAACTTCATATTCACTCAAATATTGTCAAAAAAATATATAGCGAATGTATAAATAAAATGCATATTTCTTTATTAATAAACAATAGTGATTTTATAGCCCGAAAACTAAAAAAAATATACTAAAGCCAAACTCTATGAGTACTCTTTACCAACAAACAAATTAAAAATGAGGTTATAAATCTCTAGTCATTTATAGTTATTCATAAATTAATGGAAATAAATTTGAATAATAAGCTTAAAACAATAAGACATAGTTAATATATTTTATAAAAAAATACAATACATAATTTAAAATAAAAAAGTAATGAAATGACATGTGTTTTCTACCCTCATTTCTAATTTGTTTGTTGGTAAACAGTACTCCTCGTGTATGGCTATAGTATAGACACTCTTATTGATTTCAATTAATTTATATTTGCTGTTTGTAATGTTTTTCCCTTACATTTTTATTTTCAAAGCCTTAACGTAGAAATAGAATTGATATGTAAGAAGGTTAGAGCGCCTGAACTAGTACTACAAATAATATAAATATGTATGTGTTTCAAATTATTGGGAAAACCCGATTGCATTGCTTACTTTGAAACAAAGCATTCAGTTTAAATCTTTTTTAATTAGAAGGACCTAGATTCGTGCGTTCATATTTTGTGCTTGTCTCTTGTCAACCAATCACAAGGCAGCGTTTGAAATTGGAACGCACTGTGATTGGCAGGTTGCAATCATGAACGGTGGTTCAGAGTTTAATAAATTTATTAATGTAAAATATTTTAAGACGCGACATACATATTTTGTATCTTATTGAGAAAACTAAATTATTAATAATTAAAAAAAAATGTTTTTGGATTAGTTTTGGTAAACACTGAACTCCTAACATATGTGATTATGTGATTTTATGTTTATCTATGTTTGCGAATGAAAAAAAATAATACACATTGAAATTGAATTAAAGTTTTTTTTATGGCATCTGTTTTCCACGTCAATGTACAGTTAACTGTGCAGTTGTGGATCTCGGTGTTTAGGCCTAGTTCGGACTATTTTAGTATTTTAGTCGAGTACGAACGAGTTTTGTGCGGTAAATCCAAAAATTGTTGTTGTACTCAACAAAAATACTAAAGTAGTCCGAAATAAGCTTTAAGGAGTCCCTTCATTGGCACATATACAACTGTAGATTTTTGTTTACTGATATATTGAAAATCTTGGCATGTTGCAATACTCTTGATCCAGCGACTCACAGCCATCTAAGACAATTTGTATTTTTTAATAATAGGATAGTTGACTCATCAAATTTTATACAAACAATATTAATTTCGTGTAGTACATGGAATCAATTAATAAAAGTTAAGGTTTTCTTATAAAACTTAATTTAAAAATCATGTATTTTTAAAATTTTCCACACGTCAAAAAAGAATGTTACTTGATTTACTAAACGTTAAACTAATTGTTAACTAATATTTTTGTCAAACGCTCCGTTTGGTAAAGGGTTAGTTAACGTGACGTCATGAAACCATTTAAAATAAAGTGTCAACTAGGCTATCATGATCTGAATTCCCCTCTGATAATAAAATTTGTGGGTATAGAAGCATGCAAAGTTCATGACGTTGCGGAACATTGTCTGGTTAGCTGCTCGACACAAAGTTTTAGATGTCTAAAAGTAATTTGTACCAATAAAGAAATCTCGTGTCTCTGAACCTCGTCAAAGTTTCAACACAGTCGGTTTAACTGTTCTGGATAAATAAAGAAAACAATATTTTTTAACCGACTTCCAAAAAGGAGGAGGTTCTACGTTCGGCTGTATGTATGTTTTTTTAATTCACATATATTATTGTAGATAATATAGTTCACTGACAAAAGTAAAATGACCCTAGGACAGACTTCAAACATCTATGCCCCTTTTGTATAGGAGTTACTCATGAATTATGTTTATTATAGGGAGATACTTGATATTATATCGTCCAGCTTTTTATCAGCGAGATTAGTTTCCATTCAGATTCAGGCTATCTGATAAACGATGAGTCAAAAAATTTCGCCAATAATAATCAATATGTAAGGACAGAGAGTCAATCTAACGTTTTTGTTATAATCCCATCATCATGGTATTTCAGGAAAATGAATAGATAAATACATAATTCTATAAATATTGAAAAATCAATGACAGTTTATTAATCTGATTTCATTTCATGCAGTTTATTTATCCTTGTTAAAAGTAAGAGTAAAATAGAATTTTATTTTAATAGTACTATGTTTTATACTGGGAATTAAATAATATATACTTATGTACATTTGTACATAAATGAAGATAAATATTACTATCAAAAAAGCAAAATACTACCATAGTAAATAGACAATTTAGTAATGGTAAAGGAGAAAGTATGTAGGTTACCATGTAATTTCTAAATCTAGTCAATTTATTTAAAGATTATTTCTGCTTCTTGTTAGTGAAAACTTATTGTACATAGGTACATATGTACACAGTGTACAAGAAGTTTTTACTAACTAGCTGTTGTACTATTACTAGCTAGCTTGGTAGTTTACACGAATCACTAAACAAGAAAGGTAAAAGTTGTGAAGAATAGTCACATTTTCCAACCAATTGACGTTTGGATCTTGGTCTGAATAGTTCAAAACTTTATATAGGTACAAAATACCAATTATCTTTAATAATTTTGTTAGTTACTTATACTTTTATATTAACAGTTAAGATCGTCGAAGATGTCATGGCAAAATAAAAAAATTGTCAAGTTTTAATTCTGCGCGCATCATCGACGGCGAAGTGAAAGTCGGGCGGGTCGCACGTGCCGCGCGCTTGCGATCATAAACAAAGCGTACTCCGCCGCCTGCACGCGACCGCCGGCGCCGCCGCCCGCCGCCGCTCCGCGGCTGCACTGGCATCGATCCGCGCCCCGCGCACCCCGCCGCGCGCTGCGCCATTGGCGGGCGCGCCCGGCCACGTGATGCGCGCGCCGCGCCGCCATTGGTGCGCCGGGCGGGCGGCCACGTGAGCGGCCGGCGAGCGCGTGGCCAGTCGCGGCGTGACAGCGGGCGCGCACGTACCGCGCGCGCCGGCCGCGCTCCCGACATGAGCCTCCTCGACACGCTGCTCGAGGCGGCGCGCTTCATCGAGCTGCAGGAGCGGCGCCTCCAGGCCGGTAAGTGGCGACGCGCCCTCTCCGACCCGCTCGGCCCGCGCCCTGCGGCGGCCGACGCCCGCCGCTCTTGACCTTGAGCGCCACGCAGTCGCGGTCCGCCCCGCCCCACGTAAACAAAGGAAGCCCGAAATTCGCCGATTACTACAGCCGTTCGCCCGAATCTAGAATTATGCCATACGATGATATTGTGCGGCGACGGAGCCGTTGACCCCGCATGGGTCGCCTGTTCGACGGCTCGCGATTGTGCTCAGATTATCTCATCGCGAGTGAGAATCGCTCCCGCTGCGTTAACTTTAGGATTATAGAGATGCACGCGCGTGCGAGTCGCACGTCGCTTGCATTTCTCCATTTCCGTTCGCATCTTGCCAGTGTTCGCCTCGTTCGCTAACGAAAGTTTTGAGATGACGACATCACATCAGTAACTCGTATGAGAAATATTGCGCGTGTAAATCGTAGTCAGCGTTCGACACGAACACCTACACACTATTTGCGTCGAGTGATAGCTGATCGACTCCGAACTCTCTCATTGAACGTTTCCGTGCATTGTGCGTACATCGCTGCGTGCGCTAGGCGGCGAGGCCGCGCTCGGCGGTCGCGCGCGGCAGTGGTCGAGGGACGCAGCCGGCGCGCGGCGGCCTGCGAGCGGTCAGCTGATCGCCGCGTGTCGCGGGGGGAGGTGCGATGCAACGCGGCAGGGGCGCGGCGGACCGGCTCGCGATGTGCACACGCATCCTGTGCCTGCCATCTCACCTAATCACATGCTGTTTCTTTCTCCTCGTAAACTTGCTTATTAGAAATTACCCTGAAAGTCACAGATAGAGTGTAATTACGCAACGTTTTAGGTTTATAACACCCTACGCCGTTTGGTGATGAATTCGTGTTCTAGATTATCGCAGCCGATAAACGCGCAAATGGTATAATGCGTTTGCTGTATTATAGGTACCTATTGTGTAAACAAAGCAACGCCGACGTAACGTGGAGCCCAGTTTAACTTAAAGTTCCATAGAACATTTGAATGACTAACTGTTATCTATATTCGTGCAATTGAAAATGTCGAAGAAATGTTTTAAATAATGTCGAATTATAGGTACCTAGTATTATTAGCCATTTATAGAGTTTGGATTGTGGTGGCTTTGAAAGAAGCATCAAGGGTTCAGACCCTCAACCGTCAAAGTATAGTTCACATTTTTTTTTAATATTTTCCTCATTATTATATGAGCAATCATGTCTTAGTCACCAGTCATTTACCTTCGAAACAATCCTCAGAAAAACATCGTTAAACATTTTTTAGGAACAAAGCTACGAAGCTAAAAGACTTGAGACATAAATCATAATATCTCATAGAAAATATCAAAACTAGGTTTGGACAATTGAGGATTGCTGGCCTATTCACTAATTTGGTCTTTATTACTGGCCTATTAAAATAAACATCAAATCAACTGAGAAATGTCATCTGCTTAATGTATGATGTCCACGAAGGGTTGTCAGTAGGCACCGGATGACAATTGTTACAAAGAATCTCAATTTCGTATAAGTCAACTAACCTAATCCTAATAGAATTTCCAAATTAGAAATGACTTTCACCCATCTGTTTAATGGATGAGTTTGTTGTGGTCTCTTCTCGGGCCAAGACGCGATTGGAACCCTCGTAACTTGAATTTTAAGTTTTCTACTTTAATTGTTACCATTAAATCATGACAGGTACTCATAACTTGACGTTTCAAAAGTGATCAGAAGGTAGCACATATGATGTTATTTTTCACTTTTTTTAGCTTATTTTTGTGATTTTGAAGTCGGTTAAATTTTTTTGTTAAAAAGATTTTATTTTTCTGTTTTTAGTGTGTCCTGGCATTTAATTTTCATTTAAAATAAATGGGACCAATCTGGAAGTATACTCTTTCAAACAAAAAAAAAAAAAAATTATAATTTGTTAAGAAATGACGAAGTTATGCGGTAACTAATATTTAAAAAAAAATCTTTTTATGGAGTTGGTTAAAACAACAACGATTTTTTAAATTTTTGTCCGGGCTAATATTTGGTACGCTGATAGGACTTTCACTGGAAGATAGAGGAGGTTAATGAGCAACATATAGGCTTTTATTTTACTTTTTATTCCGGAGAAAACAACAATTTCACGCACGAAGCAAAGCACGCATTTTTGGCATAAATATCGATCACTAATCACCCCCTGATAGTTATTTTGGAAATACATTTCATGACCTCTCTGCAGATTTATTATAAGTATAGATAAGTGTACCATTGTAACAATGAGACACTAAATTGTTATTCATCGTATTTTCGTTTTTGTGATCATCTAGCATAGTTATTTCAACGAAGAGACCTTGACTGCCAAACTAATATAAAATAACACCCCATGGTTTCACTCGCGTAGATCTATGTCCTCTGGGAATATATGGCTAATAACGTAGAATTGAAAATTTTGAAAACCCCCGAATGTCATGAAATTATCTTAAATAAAGACTTATAATTGATCTAGGCAACATGCAGAAACGTAATCTGCATGCTTTTCTGAATTCAAAACTGTGAACAGAATGCGGTCCTCGAATTATGCACACTCAATACCTCACATCACCTGGTCTAATTACAATTAGAAACTACAAATATGGTACAAAAGGTTCAAAGTATACTTCACAGGTACCTTACTCAACTGATGTCAGCCCTGTGTAAGGTAGTTGTAGGTTTATCATTGAATATTCTTGCTTATTCGGCGTTTTATCTTTTGCAAGTGATATCTATTGTTGTGTTACACGTGCAGTGTCATACTAAAATAGATTTATTGCCTATTTACAACTTTTATCAGAGAAATGTTAATTTCTTGTACAGTTAGGACCTATCTAGGTACACACTCGAACTATAAAACTATAATAAACTAAATAACTATAGAAATTATGCTTGGTAACTGAACTAGAAAAGCTTAATATTTATTTTTTACTAGCAGAACGTCGCGATTTAACCCGCGTAGTTCTCATTCCCGTGAAAACTTTGCTGAAATACTAATTGTAGCCAAACAACCAAAAACCACCATTCTAAATCGACGTTGGTGACACAACTGCGGAACCCTAAACTGCGCGTGGCCCGATACGCACTTCGTACGCTTTGCGTAAAGCCAGCTATATGCATATAGGCACATACAACGCAGCCTACAACGCTGCCGGCATGACGTCCGGTAAAATCGTGTGTTGGTGCACATCGCGATCAACACACGATGAGTTTAAACCAATGGCGTAGCGTGCCTTGTAGGAGCCCTGTATCAGAATTAGTTAGGTGGGCCCAATAGATGAGCAACATATCTCGAAAAACTTATTTAGTTACCAATTTTACTTTAAAGTAAAAATTAGGTTTGCTAACCGCTCCAGTCTAAATGAACGGTAAAGATTTCCCACAAAAGAAACACACACTCACTTGTAGAAATTTTTTCGTTTCATACGTAATCGGTCCCTGTAGTCGGGGGGGGGGGCATTTAGTAACTTGTTAGGAGGAGGATGAAAATCCACACCCCTTTCGGTTTCTACACGGCATCGTACCGGAACGCTAAATCGCTTGGCGGTACGTCTTTGCCGGTAAGGTGGTAACTAGCCACGGCCGAAGCCTCCCACCAGCCAGACCTGGACAAATTAAGAAAATCTCAATCTGCCCAGCCGGGGATCGAACCCAGGACCTCCGTCTTGTAAATCCACATAGGTTATATATTATAGGTAATGACGGACCTCAAGCCGGCAGCGCTGCAGGTATGCGGGTGGGCGTGAGGCGTGCTATTCTTTATTTACATGACGGTAGATAGGTACAACCGAGACTGCGTGGATCTTATCACCAAGGCTCCAGTAAGGTCGCCAATGTACCGCGCGATCAGAATGGTGAAAGGGATCGGACGACCTCGCCATCCGTACTACACTGCGCGAGTACTATCCGAAATGTATCCAATATTCAGTAATTTATTCATGCGTTGTAGCATACTCGATAGGCCATCTTCTACAAGAATGTATTGTTTTCTTATTAGGGATCCGTAACACAAATTATAGAAATGGAACCTCTATATTTATAGGATAATTTTGCTGTCCGTCTGTGTGTGCCTAGTGTTTCTAAATATGTATGTATATGTATATTATATGTACACTGAATAAAGAATGATCCAGAATGAGTCTTTACAAGCAGCGTGGTAAAGTCGATGAAACCCATGAAAAAAGTCCATAGACATCCGCATATGTACAAACTTTTTTCATAATTTGTATTTCAACATTTAACACTAAAAACAATTACGTAAATTAATATAATAATCAATAATTACCAATAAAAAAGTACTCCACTTATTTCTTTACTTTTTGTGAACAGTTTTGAAAATATTTAAAAACATAAGACCACTTTTCTTGAATAATATTGAAAATTACTGATGCAACGCTCGTGTCGTACTGATTCGAGAATGTATTCGTTTTTGATTCTTGTATTTGGAACGGCTACGACACCGTCTTGTTTCGTGGGCTCTATCTGCTTATTATTCTTTTTGAATCTGTCGATATGTAGGTATATAGAACCTTTAAGTTACCAGTATCTCTTTGGCTATCACTTAACATCAGGTGACCCGCACTAGTTATAACAGAGATGAAAAAATAACAACAAGAATAATGTCGCGAAATGTATTCGGTATAACAGTGTCTGGCAAGCCGTAAGCGCCATTCTAACGGGTTACATGCGAAACATGAATAATATATACTTCATAACCATTGGAAAACGCTCGGTTGAATGTCTCCTCGAGTACCTACTGCTGGAAAATCGAATTATGAAGATAAGTGTTTCTCTAAAAACAATTTTGCGTGATCACATAACTCCAAAGATATAAAATGCTCAAGTTAACACGCCAAATATTCGTTTGTTGGATTGGATAGGCCTCTTGTAAAATAAAAATATTAACATCTCGGTGTTTGTAATAGTTACGGGCATATATTGTATGCCAAAGATATAGGCAAAGTGGCATATGACTAAGGTATATTTTTACTAATAAATTATGAGTATACTTACATAATACACACGTCACTACTTAGCCCCAAAGTAAATGTATAGCCTGTGTTATGGGTACTAAGATAGCGGTTAAACTTCTTATAAATACTTAAGTATATCATCATCATCATCAACCCATATTCGGCTCACTGCTGAGCTCGAGTCTCCTCTCAGAATGAGAGGGGTTAGGCCAATAGTCCACCACGCTGGCCTAATGCGGATTGGCAGACTTCACACACGCAGAGAATTAAGAAATTTATCTGGCGTGCAGGTTTCCTCACGATGTTTTCCTTCATCGTTTGAAACACGTGATATTTAATTTCTTAGAGGTGCATGCCCCGGACCGGATTCGAACACACATCCTCCGGAATCGGAGGCAGAGGTCATATCCACTGGGCTATCACGGCTCTAAATACTTCTATACGTAATGTATAAATACACCCAGACACTGAAAAACATCCATGCTTATCACACAAATATTTTCCAGTTGTGGGAATCGAATCCAGGGCCGTGAATGCAGAAAGCAGGGTTACTACTCACTGCACCCATGACCAAGATCCTCTGTACTATAATATTATTATCTATCTACAGTCAAAAATGTAAGTAAATTAATCGTAGATATAGGTATCCACCTGGCGTTAAATTGACAGTTTTCCTGACAAAAATAAGTTATTAAAATTGTAGATGTGGCATACGACTTACGAGCATATACCAATGATTATTTTATACTGTAGATATGTTACGTGCCTATAAAATCACCGCAAAAGCGATGCGAATTTATCGCCTCCACTGAGCGCACACATGCACAATTGTGTGTTTACTTACATTATTTTTATATAGTTTTTACACATCCTAAACACACAATTCTATATAGTAGACAATATTTAGGTATTGTGTGTTAAATAACTTTGTTGTTTAATATGCGACTAAATGAAGCATGTGTCCGCCTCAGTTTTGATGCAATTTGATAGGGCACTAGGCCATATCTCTAGTATGAAATATCATTGGCATATATACAGTATGGACTCTGTGTTTGTATGTATTATTCAAAATTTATACTTCAATTCCACCAGTTATCGGTTCCAGTATCCCGTTAGATGTTTAATTTTATGTGAACAGTAGATACTTTTACGACAAAAGAAATGTTTTAACTTTTATCTAGCAGGACAAGTTACATAAAGTTTCTCGGATGCGAGTGACATCTTTCCAGACGACAATCTTACTGCCATAGTGACACTGAAACTTGGCGAAGATCTTGCGTAACAGAGCCTGAAATGTTCGCGGAGATACGTTGACTACGGACATACAGTGGTGGATTTACCCTAAGGCCCAGTAGGCCTGTGCCTAGGGCCTGCCATTCGTAACAAAAACGGGGGAATAATCAATGAATAATAACCAAATTTCACCAATTTCAATAATTTCCAATTTTATCACTTTCTGTTTTTCTTTTAACGTAAAGCTTGAACACACTGCTGAATAATCGAATTATGAAGATAAGGGTTTCTCTAAAAACAGTTTTTCGTAATTGCATAACCCTCAAGATATAAAATGCTCAAGGTATAGTACCAAATATTCGTTTGTAATCCTCTTATTAAAAATAGGACTCACAAATAGACAATTAGCAAAAAGCATCCAGCGTCCGCACTTTATCACTTTCTGGTTTATTTTTAACTTAAATCCGTTTGAGTGTTTTATTTAAACGTGCAATTATCGCCAAAATCTCGGAAAATTGTGCAATATTTTCCGACTTTTTGGAGAAATACGATTTACAAAATCAATATTGCTTATGAAAAAAGGAAAAAAACTAGTCTAATGGGTGCTGGGAAAGGGGCGGCTGGTAATGTGGGGCCTGGGCCAGTCAACACTACAAATCCGCCACTGCGAACATGTCAAATACACGTCGCGCCACGAAACAAGGCGTGTAAGAGTGTGTAATATGTAATTTGGTGGTTACAAATGGTTCTGGATCTCAGATTCTGGAAAAGTTAGGAGCCTGATATTTGGGTAAATGATATTTCAAAGTGTTAGCTTCGTTATGACTATACAAAATACACAACTTGTAAAACTTTTTTCGGTAGTTTATTTTTTTGAAAAATACATGTTTTGCTCACATTTTGCTTTCAATCTCAGGAAAAGCAAACTTATTTTCTTAAATTTTTGTTTTGTATAGAAAATTAGGTATATATCTTGAACATGGCCATTTTGTTTTTCGTTATGTTGTTTAATTTACTTGCAATTAGGTAAAAATGGTTTTGGCGCTCACGTCATAAAATTTGCGTCACGCGTCAATCGCTCCGTGCTTTTCACTCACGTGAAAGTCATAATTCGGCGTCTCGCTTGCGCTTCGAATTTTATCCATATCGTACCGATGTGCTGCGCGCTCTTAAATACTCTTTACAAACATCCAAACAAACATCCATACAAACTTTCGCGTTTATAATATTAGTAGGATATGAATCCTTACCCGATTAGTAACGAATCCTAGTTCAAAGAAAAGAGTCTTCCTTAGCGGGCGATGGTGTGGTCGCGATTGTGTGAAATAATGTTCTCTTTGGAAAAAAAATATGAGGTTTAGTCGGCAAGAGTCGGACTTGACATTTTCGCCTCCCCGTGTCCCATTGAGCTTTCTTTAATAATTTCCCTATAAAGGCTAAAATTTTACGCTTGCGTGTATTGCTATTTTTCTATCTCTAATTTCATACCAGTAAGTGGTAAAGTCAGTTACACGGCTTAACAGCTGATCTGCTTTGGATGAAATTTGGTTTAAAGATAAATTGGACCTTGGAGCAGAACATAGGCTACTTTTTAGACCGGTCAAATCTATGGTTTCTGCGGGTTTTGTAAACAACGAACGGAATCTCGGGGGGTCTGTTCGTTCGTTATAATTTACTATAAACGTGTACAATATAATTAAGTCCTCAAGTGCAGGGTTTGGTTAAATGAATCGGGGTGTTACGTGTTGCGCGGCGCGGCGCCATATCTCGACATCCGGTGGGTGGACTCCCCCTGACGTTTCCACTTGGACTGAGACTCGTGTCGAGCGTTTTTTATCGATTGTTGTAACAATTACAATTACGTTACAAAGGATTTGGTTTAAAAAATATTGCACACTTTCCATGATTCGTTTCCCAAAAATTATATGAAAACTATATATCTAGAAACTAGTTGGTTTTATCCTGTAACTCGAGCGTTATTAGGAGTCCTTACTGTCGCAACGGATCAAACCGAGGAGTGATTACCAAGTTCATGTCCGAAAATAGAATCTAGGAATGATGCTAGGTCGGATCCCAACCTGCTTAACCGGCAGGTGTGGTTATGAGAGGCGCACGGAGAGGGGGAGGTGTTCGCCCGGGGAGGGGGGCACGATGCACCGCGCCAAGGTCAGACGGCGCACGCATGCGCACCGCGCGTCCCTCCCCCGCGCCCCGCGCGACCTTACCCGTACCTGCACCCACTTATTCATGTGCTCCTGTTACATACTTGCACTCCCGGCAATAGTCCTCGCCGCCTCTGTAAGCCCCGTGTTCGTGTCCCCGGTGTCGGGCGTGTAGTCATTGGATTTGGTGATTTTTAACGCGAAGTCACTTGGAGCGTGAAGTGCACGATCGTTGCGTTAGATTTATGTTTGTAATAGTTTGCGCTCGTACATATCCGCTTCCGCAAATTTTGCAGGGTACCTACGCTGGTTCGACATGACGTATGCATCTACAATTTTGCAACCTTTTTATATACCTGCAGATTAATTGCTAAATCACGTAGAAGTTCACGTCTGAAGGAAATGATTGTGTTCATTCAATTTACAAATTAGAATTACCCATGGCGTGGTATGTAGTCGTGGTACGTGCAGAAATCCTGTTAGTCGGATTAGAGTGTGTAACATTAGGCAAATTAGATCATTTCTGTTTGCGGTGACTCGTGTTGCGGTTTAACCTTGTCGTTAGACGCATTGTCCATTAGTAGTTTTTGTTCTCAAATCTTAACGAGTTAGCTAATTAGAATGGTTCAGCCCGGTTTCAGGCTGCCCAGTGTATACTGTGGAGGCGATAACACCGAATAGGGTAACGCACACAGACTATTTGAATCTAACCTGGCGTGTTTTATTTAGAAAGTTAAGCGGCATCGCGCGGGCAGCGGCGTGCGGCGCGACGAGTGCGCTCGCCGCGTCGCCCGTTTCGGTTGCAACGTTCCATTCACCTTATTCGCCGCTGCGCCGTCGAGGTTCAGTGACTCCGGCGGTGACCGACTAACTCTTCAGGCGCGTCATCGGAGTACTAATGCCGTTTCATCATCGACCGACCGTCTTTCGATTCTGTAGGTGTACGCGGCCGTCGTCGCGACCTCGTTTCGAGGCGAGCGAATGCGGCGCGCCGCGTGTCGGCCGCCGCCGAACGTGCAGCGTTATGTAAAGTGCTGAGACAGTGCAGCGAGAGTTGCGCTCGACCGCGTGCGCGCCTCTCTCCCCTCGCCCGGCCCTCCCCCTCGCGATTTCGTCCGGCGGGGAAGCGCGGGGCTCGGAGGTCGCACTCCTCCCGCCTCGCACCTCCGAGACGCGTCGCGCTCCGGCACTCCGCACCCGTTCAGTTCAGTCGTCGGACGGAGTTCGTCGACGTCGGTCGGCTCCAGGACTCTGCCGTCGCGGATCACTGTGACGTCGCGACCTCAGCGGCCGGTCGTCCGCTTTAGCCATTTCGGGAGTTCGTGGTGGTTCCGCGGGTGCGTTCGCGACGGTCACGAACACGGGGCCGGCGGCAGCGGACGAAAATAGCGTTCGTTATCATCGCGACCTCGGCGCGCGGCGAGACGAGATAGCGCGAGGTCGGCGGCACCTGCGCGCCGCGCCCCACGTGCGCGTCCGCTGCAGCGACTGGCAACCGCTGGACCGCTGGAGCGTCCCCGCCCCCGCCCCCGCCAGCATTGTCTGCTCTGCACATTCCAGAACTAAACTACACGCATTTTATCGTATTGGATTTTTATATCCACCGTTAACCCGTTTACACTCGACGCGCCTGCTTAAATATAGACATCTTTACCATATTATCATTCAGGTAATATGACTTTCGTATTTGTTTCAAAGTTTTTAATAGTTACACCGTTATCGCTTTAATTATTACCTTGACTGTTGGTAGATTTGTTGCTTAAATATGCGTGACGTGAACAATGTTATTGTACGCCTTGCGAACAATGTTACTAATCTTTATCCACAAAGTCGTATTACGTTTTATTTTTGTCTTCGGTTCATCCATAAATAGTATTCAGCCAGTATCTAAATAATACCAATACCTACATCTCAATTTTGGTCAGTATGATAATAATTGTGGCTATTTAGCGCACATTTGCTGCAAGTCCAAAAGACTTTATAGGTATTCTTTAATCAATAGGCACTTCTGTTCTACTGTGTCTAAATCTTTCATAACAAGTAATTGAAAATGGAACAAATAAATTATTTATATTCTAGGTACCTAGACACTTATTGACTTTTTACTATTAAACGTTGCTATTTATACCGAATTGATTTAAATTTAATTTACCTTACAAGTAAATACGATAATAATGCGATGGAAAAATCTAATTCTCTGACAAACCTATTTATTTCCCATTGATTCGAACAAACGTACAATTTGTACAAAATGGAAGATTCCTTCTCCAAAGTTGGTTCATAGTGAGTCCTCATGGCAGGGCATTCTTGCATCTATGAAATCTGTACATCTACGTTTACGTTACTTTCGTTAATTTTATAACTCAAAAACGAGCTCACTTATCCAAGCCAAATTTTTAGGCTTTGTTCAGACTATTTAGTAGATGTGAAGTTTGACCAAAATCGGTCGAGCGGTTCTTCATTTATCACATTTTTTGTAACAAATAAATTCATGGTAAAGTAGGGGTATGGTAGGGATAGGGAAGAAGTGAACATAAGTCAAAGCGAAGCTTAACCAGGACCAGGAAGCAGGACCGCTAGTATTATTATAGCATTCTAATAAAGTAGAATGTGTTCAAATAAATTTCCCAATGTCAAAAAATTTTCATTTCTTGGGTATTTGGCTAAAATTCCCTCCCGAATAAAATTGGGCAAAACAAGAGTGTATAGGCGAGTGTATAGTTCTTGGGATGCGTGGTCCTTATTATGCTGGCCACTTACCAACCATTCGTTAAGCTCAAATACCTGCAGCGCTAACGGCTTGATAGCCGATAAAACGGATCATGTGTTGTCATGCACATCGCGACCAACACACGAGCTTACTTAATCGTCAGTGGCAGACTTTAGGCCACACGTGAGATCGTGGTAAAGCATAATTTACCAAAAAAATCAAAATATGACAAATCTTTTTATATCTTGTCATTCCTGAATAAAATTCCAGAATCGGATATTACGTAAATAGCTTGTTGCGCAAGGATTTCAGCGTAACAATGTTTATGTAATTCAGATTTTCGGACAGGATCATTGATATTGACAGCGCGCTCGTCGAATATCAATTTTCATAGACTGAGAGTCAGCGACAGCCAGACCTTCGTCATTTTATAAAAGCTGAAAGTTTATCAGCTCATGCTCCTACTATAGATGAGTATGAAACCAACTATGGAGTTTGAACCGTAGTGGCTTTGGGAGATAGCAGGTTTCAAAGATCCATAACTACCCTCAAACCAGCAGAAGTATAAAGTATATTTTTATCGTCATAATATGAGAAATGATATCCCCATTCGCCAGACATTTGGCTTAATCGCAACCTTTCGCTAGAGACCCCGGGCTCACACATTTTCGGAAGCCGAAACACCTAATCTTATAGTGTACTAGCGGATGCCCGCGACTTCGTTCGCGTGAAACTCGATGTAAACTTTCAAATACCTCTACCCTCCCCTACCCCTACCCTACCCTACCCCCACCCTACCCTACCCTACCCCGACCCTACCCTACCCCCACCCTACCCGTACCCTACCCTACCTCTACGCTACCCGTACCCTACCCTAGCCTACCCTACCCTACCCCTACCCTACCCCTACCATACCCCTACCCTACCCCTACCCTACCCCTACCCTACCTCTACCTTGCGTTGAAATTTTTCTTGAATTTTCTTTGCTATAAACCTCACGGAGCCTGAGACCTTTCCAACGAATGCAAAACCGTGGAAATCGGTTCGTGCGTTCTGGAGTTATAGCGTCAGGAAGGAAAACCCGACTTATTTTTATATAGTAGACTAGCCGACGCCCCGCGGTTTCACTCGCATAGTTCGCGTAATCCTGAGAATACGGGGATAGAATATAGCTGACACTCAAAAAACACGTGGCTTTCTAGTGGTAAAAGAATTTTCAAGATCAGGTCAGCAGATCTGGAGATTACCCCCAACAATACTACAAACTTTACCTCTTTATAATATTAGTATAGAACTATAGATATACTCGTCTTCTAATATGTGTGTCTATACGTACATATACGAGTATGTGTGTACTCCAGAAAACTCATTTGGTAATCGGATTAACCAAGGGTTAATGATAATAGTATAGTTGTCATTAACTAAATGATTAGCGATATTAAGCCATCTTGTTCAATTCAATTACTTGCCTGGTTGTTTTAACTGTTTCAATGAACGCCGGTGTTTTATGAACGGCCTAGGCGGCCTATAAGCTGACCAAATCAACTCAATGATGGCGACATACATAAAAAACATTCAGTACATTTTTACGAAATTGGGTAAACGGATAAACGTGTAGTTTTGGCTCGAGTTAAAGGGTAATAATGAAGGAGAAGTGCATAAAGCTATTTTTAAATACAAATAAATTAAATTAATGAAAATTAAACATTACACACACTACAACTTGAATAAAACACAACATACACACATACCTAGATTAATGAAAATTGATTGTCAACATTGATAATACCGTTTATTGAAATAAAGATTAATTTTAATTAAAGGTTGGATTGGTACCAATATAACTGATATATTATAATATCCTCTTTAATCTTATTCAATGTCAACATTTACAACAACGTTCATTTCATTGTAGATTTATTGTTTACTGGTAAACGCACGGTAGACGCGGTTTCACCCGTGTAGTTCCCGTTCCCGTGGCGCGAAAGCGTATTTATCCTACTACGCGGAATGAACACATAAGCTACTTTCATCGCGGAAAAATCCATGGTTCCCGAGGGATTTGTGAAAAACTAAATTTCACGCGGACGAAGTCGCGGGCGCCCGCTAGTAAAATATATTATGACAAGATAAAATAATATTCTAGGACTACTAGGACTACTACTACTACTACTACTACTACTAGGATTGATAGCCTCGAGACTTTCTGCGCAAACTTAGACGTATGGTTACTGACACTAAACACCATATTGGCAATCAATCTTGTATTACAATGAAGACTTACTTGTTCGCTTACACCTTAGACCTATTTTATCGGTATATGTAGACTTGAAACAGCTGGAAAATATTAAGGGTCTAGAGTCTAGAGAGACATACAGACAGACAATAAAAAGTCTTAAAAGGGCACCGTTTTTTTTTTAGGTCCAGAACACTTATTTGAAGTATGTTGAAGGCTGGCGAACTTCACATGTCAGTTTTCTCGTTTTTTCCCTTTTCCCATTCGACTTCGAAATTCAATTAACAAAAATAATTCTTATTTAATCAAACATTCTATAAAGTTGATTTTTTAATTTGAGCTTTTCTGAGTTAGTTTATTTTAGTTGTTGCTAGCTAGGGAGGGCAATACCAGTTTAACATAAGAGCCGAGGAGTTGCAACTAAAAACAATTTTTTTTAAATATTTTTCAATATTTTATTTTACGACTTTGTTCACATTTTTAATTTACCTACATACTCATGCTAATTTATAGCTTTCTAGTAGGTAGGACAGACGGACGGACGGATGGACAGACGGTATTGGGTTCCTTGTTAGTCCATAAGGAACCCTTATAGTTTCCCTAAAAATTTAACCCTAAAAATGTTTTCGGAACCATCTACCTTTTTACAAGTCAATATCCCAATACAATATGTATTTGACGCATACAAAATGGTTTTGGATAGATCCTGAATAAAAATATCTTAAAATAATAATGTCTAGGTTTACAATACCGTAAATAATCGTTTCTCTAAATATCTACAATATGTTCTCGAATATTCTGTAGGCAATGGCCGTGCGAGAAAACGGCACGATAATTATATTGTTGTTATAATAATTAGTTTTGTTACAATGGCGACTTATTGCAACCGCATTTTACTCATATATTATGATTGAGTAATCACTATGTTGTGTGTTTATGTTTAACACATATATTCAGTATGTATACATATCCAAGTATTTTTGTAAAATCGTTAAATATAATCTATAAACATAAAAGTAACAAAAACTTATCTGTTTTAAAACATCAGTTGAATTTAAATAGTTTTTTTTCGTCTTAATACATACTGCCTTATAATATTAAAATCCAGAAATTTCTTTACTTCGATTTACTGTTTTTTTTATAAGATGTTGAATACTAATGAATATCCTGCGGTTGGAACACTGGTATACAATTTAGCCTATTTTACTAGCTGATAATGTAGATATTCATTGTTGAAAAAAAAGTATTAATATGTATTATATTTAGGGTCTGCGTACTATATACGTTGAAGTTTGTATATATGTTGAAGTTGTTGAATACGTTGAAGTTGTTGAAGTGAACTGTTGAAGAAATATATAGTAGGCAAAAATAGTATATTTTCAACACTGAAATCTAACAAACAAAATTTTTCATTTTAAAACTTTATGAACTTTAGTTTTGTACAAATGCAATAGCGTCTATCCGTCTAGTCTATCCAAACTTGTTTACTTACTTTATTGAGTTCCAAACATAAAACGAACAAATAAAAAAAAATTGCTTATGGTTTTCAAAAATTTAAAAATCAAATGTGTAAAAGCAACCTTTGCCACTCTTATTTCAGAAATACTCGTAAATAGTGTTTTTTAATTATAATAATTATTAACAAACAATATTAACAATAAATGTTGCTTTTTTGCTTGTTCCATAAAATAATATATCTTATTTAAGCGTACCATATTTTTTTATAGCTAAAACTGAAAATACTATATTTTGGCAACCCTATTGGTACGTGATTTTCCCTGTATTTAACCGCAGTCTATTCGAGATAGGTAGGTACTAATAGACACAGTTTTACGAGCAGGCAACGATTACCATCTGACCTCCGTAACTCGAGTACATTAAAGATAACGTATACGTATTTACCTACTGAAGGAAAACTCTATTTAAAAAAAAATCAATAGAAAACTATCTACCTCAGATGCGTACATTTCTTGGATTTTAAAGAGTAGATATTAAATAATATCACTATTACTTAGAACGATATCATATACTTTACTTATAGTAGAGTAAAAGAATACATAAAACAAGAATATTCCGGAAGTCCTCAGAAATAGCTCCGATTGCCATTTATATAACAAATGGTTAAAAAATACTACAGACTTCAAAAACACAAACGTATGCAGGAAACCAATAAGTGAAAGAAAAATATTTTCTATCTACTGATCACTTTGAAGGTTGCCAATGGTATAAATAATGGGTAGACAATCATCCGTTGTTTTCCTAGCCTTAGGGTTCGAATTGCTTTTTCAAATTTATACGAGACCATCTTCGGAATATAGGGTATATTTTATACATTATGTTTTTTTTTATATTACAAAATAAAGAATTATCAAAATCGGACTCAATAACGAGTTATGCTTAGTTTTACATTAAAATTAATGGGTAAACAATCAATATTTCCCTGTTTTCGTAACGTAAAATCAAGCATAACTTTTTATTGAGTTGTCCGATTTTGATTTTGCCCGAACTCTTTTTTTAATAGAAAGGAGAATAAAAATAGTCTCATATAAATTTGAAAAAACAATTTCTACCCTTCGAGTAGAAAAACAAGGGATGATTGATTGTTTACCCATTAACTTTAATGTAAAACCAAGCATAACTTTTTAATGAGTAGTCCGATTTTGATAATTCTTTTTTTAACGGTAAGGGTATATTTTGAAAATAGTCTCATATAAATTTGAAAAAATACTTTTAACCCTAAGAGTAGGACATAACACGGGATGATTGATTGTTTACCCATTAATTTTAATGTAAAACCAAGCATAAATTTTTATTGAGTGCTCCGATTTTGATATTACTTTTTTTATTAGAAAGAGTACCTATATATTTTGCAGTTAGTCCTTTATAAATTTGATAAAAACAATTCGACGATTGATTAATTGTATTATTGGCACCGCCATCAAAGTGATCAGTAGATAGAAAATATTATAATGTTTACTTTTGCTTATACTCCTGCATTCCTGCATACGTTTGTGTTTTTGAAGTCGGTAGTATTTTATTTTGTTACTAGCGGACGCCCGCGACTTGGTCCGTGTGGAATTCAGTTTTTCACAAATCCCGCGGGAACCATGGATTTTTACGGGACGAATAGACTTGACGCTAAACTTGATCGTGAGTGGCTTGGTCGAGGCTGGCTTTAGCTGGCCGTGTCCTGCGACAAGTTACTATGAACTATGGATACAATAAACGTAACATAATCTTTTTATGCATAGCGTAGAGCTCGCAACGGCGTTACGTAACGTATACGCCACGTGTATGTATTCGTGTTATGTAATAGATACTTTACTCGCAATATGTATGACTAAAGGTTCATTCAGACACGGCAGCGGCATACGTTGCCGCACCGCCAAGTTATTGACCATTGACGTCATAAAGTTGTAATTAGGTAAACATTTATGATACACCTTTTCACGTGTAGTGTGGTAGTCACAGCAATGCTATATTTTTAACCCCCGACGCAAAAGAGGGATGTTATAAATTTGACGTGTCTGTCTGTCAGTCAGCAGGTTTGTCTGTGGCACGATAGCGCCCGAACGGATGAAGCTATTTCAATTTAGTTTTTTTTTTCTTTTAGACATGTTTGATGAAAATCGGTTGAGCCGTTTAAAAGTTGTGGGGGGTGAAAGTGGGGAAGAATAAATGTCTGCAAATATACTCGAGTGGGGTCTCAAATGAAAGCGCACTCCAGGAGAATATTGATAACTTGATCTAGGAAAATATTGATTGTGTAATTGTTTCATGACCTTCGGGGGTTTCTCAAAATTTTCAATTTTATTAGAACATAGTGTTTGCCTGTTTGTAGAGACTACTACCAAAAAGTTTATTTATCACATCACAACTATATCATAAAGGCGATAGGTTGTGAAAGTTGTGTATGTCTGTTACTCCTTCACATCACAACTAAACCGATTGGAGATAAATAGAAATGGAGATAAATTATACCCTGAATTATCCCATGGGCTACTTTTATCCAGGCTTCACACAGGCGTACACTAGTAATTATAGAAGCAGCCGTAGTACCTATTTCGGATCAATGATATTAGGTATATTTACTAATGTAATTTACTGATAGGTATAGCCTTGATCTTATTTCTTGGGACATAAAAGCAGTTATTTTCCTAATAATCTGATTTTGTTGACCGTTTCATGGGTTTGAATCAATGCATAGATCTAAGACCAAATTCATTAAAACTTATATTAATAAACTCAAAGGCACAATTATCCGCCCTCTTTAATATGACGCGAGTATATTAAAGTGGGCGGATAATTGTGCCTCTGAGTATATAAAGTAGACTAGTCTGTTACTTTGTAAAACAAGTACGGTATATTGTTAAACTGTTTCGGAAGAAAAGACTGGTAAATTAAAAAGAAAATGAGTGGGTTGAAGAAAAAATCTGTAAAAATAAGTGGGTTGAAGTAAAAACAATTCACTGTAAAAATGCTTTTACTGACATTTTATCCATTTGAACATGTAGATTGTAAAGTATCGATCACATATCGACATACTCGTAGCTGACTCAATAAACTTATTAAAAACAAGTGCCAACACAGCATCGTCCTACATAAAATTAATCATACCAGTATTGCTTATTCCAACAGGTAAGAAATACTTAGATTACGAATACCTACCTACTTATCTAGTAGATATGTCACTCATGAGCAAGAATATTGAAAAAAAATTACCGAGTAATTTCTTTGTATTAATTTGGATTCTTTGTATTTGCTTTAAAAACTGCAATGTCCTGTTACATATTTTAACATCGGTGAGATTGCAGATGTCAAGACGTCAGACGTGTAATATTTGATTTGATTAATTTAATGTATTTGTAATGTATTTTTAATGAAAAAACAATAGCTTTAATGCACTTCTTCTCCATAAAATTTTAACTGTGTCTTTCATACTTCTCCGTTCGTTAACCTACTTACAAAATTTTTGCTTCACTTTAATAGATAATTAGCAGACGCCCTGCTGTTTCACCTGCGTAGTTCCCGTTCTTATGGGATTTAGGGGATAAAATATAGCCCATTACACAACTAGTAGACGGCATGCTGTTTCACCAGCGTAGGTTCCGTTCTTATGGTATTTAGGGCATAAAATATAGCCCTTTACATTACATTATTGGTAACAGAATTGTCAAAATCGGTGTAGCAAATCCAGAGATTACCCGCTCCAACCTCACAAACTTTACTTCTACGAGTATCTTAGAACAGATGGCAACATTATAAAGATAAGAAATAAGTATTTATTGTAAATAGCACGCGGTAAGGCGGGCGTGTTATTGTGGTAACGTTCGCACATTGTTGCGTTGAACGGCACGTGTAGGTAGGTACCTGCTATGACTAACCACTAGCATTGGTACATACTAGTTGAGGATCGTGACTGCGCTCCAATCCCGTTATCATCATAATCAGCGTTATAACAAGGCAATAGACCGACGTGTTTCACCTCAACTACCAACTTTTCAAACTGATATGTATTTTGCTATACAGAGTGCTCGGGAGTATTTTCCATAACTCTATGGTTTATATTCTTTAACAAAGATTAATTCAAAATGTTCAAGGAACATGTGTTCTAAAATGAATATTTTCTAAAAAGATCTTAAAATGTCGCTTAAATGCATCCTTATAATAATGACGTATTCATATTTTAAAATGCAACGTTGTCGCTTTGTTACGTAAAGGCGTCTGTTACATGGATAGTCGGTATTATTTGAATTACTTTGTATGAATAATATTTTTTTTGTAGTTAATAAAATATTTGTTATGCAGTTCGGTTCCTATAAGTGGTCTCGTTAATATCTTGAACTTATGGGAAATACTCCCGAGCACCCTGTATAATATCAAATGCGAAAACTTTACGTAGTGTCATAGTAAAATTACTTAATTAATTTGTAAACTCTTAAATCAACATAACCAAAATTAAAAAAAAAGTCATCTATAAGTACAATCTAAATTACATACATACATATATTGCTCCCGACCGAATATTTCGACCAGGACGGCCAAGGTTAACCATATACGCAGGAGATATTACAGTGCGTGCAAGCACAGACTTGTTCACAATAACTATACAATAACAATTACTAAATCTATAACGACATAATATTTCAGTGATCTTGTTGAACGTTGCAATGGATGAAGTGCCTAGGGTTTCAATCGGCTTGCTAATTTAACCAAATGGTTGCGACATATACAATAATATATCGTCTCCGAAGATACGAGTATATTATACATACCGAGCGCGAGTTAACCGAAATAACAATGTTTTCTTGCGTTAGCTTGGTTTTGCAGTTAGTTCGGTAGAATAATAATGTCTGCCAATTTAGTTGCCCCGAGTACCAGGGCAGCATGGCAATGAAGGAGGTCGAAAGTTATTACTACACTGCGTCAGCATAGCGGGGGGGAGGGGATAGTACACGTGCCCGCAGACATGCTGCCGTGTGGCGTGTAGGCCGCCGTGTCCACACTTGTTGAGCACTTCGTGATATTATCGAACACATTTTATACGTATATAGTCGTTCTGTTATGCTCTCTCACTCGCACGTTTTCCACGTCATGTGTTTACCGTTTACAGTTTTACAAGTAAATTATATACAAACTTATACAAGCAATAATGGCGTTAATGTTGCTATCTACATATAATAATATAGCTACTCGTAGGTGTTTTGTGTAGCTTTTTAATTTCTTTTTCTATTCTTGAACAGTCGATCTTTGTGTGAATTGTAAGGATTTGTAACATTGTTCTAAACTTCGCAAAAACAATAACTACTTACTTACCTACCGAAAAAAACAAATTGAAACAATACATTGTTATTTAAAAGTTTTAATTTGGTTTTTTTTGTTTGTTCCATGGTAGGTAGATACTTACATAAAACCGACACTAAGTTATTGGTATTCATCGCTGAAGCTATATAAATACACCTGAGAAAAAACAACAACGCAAAAGTTTTTAACATTTGTTTTGTGAGTTTCGCAATTAGTTTCGTTTCAATAAGTCGTTTTAAAAATCAGTTTCAATTAAGTTCGCAAATCAATAAAGTGTACTATTATTATTTTTCAAAGACTGATACAATTAAAGACGTTTGTAGCTATGTTGATACGGACTAGTGAAATATGAGTTTAGCAAAAACTGTGCATGGACATAGAATGGATGTACTTGTGGGATATACCGAAGTGAATTTGGCGACTGCACTTGTTATTGTCAACAACGTCGTGTTAAACCGGAACTTTTTGGAGCGATGAGTGCGCCGGAGGACGCTTTCTATTCGGACATGCTCCATACCATTGCGATTAATACCAGGGAAACAGAATACGGCAGAATAGAGCAGTTTCCGGTAGTTCTCAAAACATACCAACAGTTCCAACCGAACTGCTATCCTATCAACGGCTACGGATACTCTCAATCGCTGGTGGCGACTGTAACCTCTGCAACCTCTGTTCCCTGTGTACCAGAAAATGAGAAACCCTCATCTACCAGTAAAACTCTTACCAAGGAAGAGGAGACTCAAAAGATCGCAAGGCCTCCAAAAAAGAAGTGGATCAAAGAGTATTTCGGTAAGTTGTTACGAATTGCCCATAGTCTTTCTAAACTTAAGTGATAATAATTACCTTCGGTAGTTGTACCTGTATGTAATCCAGATTTTAGGCTAAACTCTAGCTAAAAAGAGTTGAAAATTATATTTTAGGTGTTACAAATCAATGCTTAAATCAAACTGTACAATCATCTGTGTTTATTATACTTCCTCATACTTGTTTACTCAAACTAACCTTCGTTTCTTCCGTTATTTTATTGATTAATAACGGTTAATATTATAATTATTATTATTATTACTAAAACTAAAGTATTTGACGGCTGACACCACTAAGGACTCCTTCCTTACAAACCACTAGATGTCTACAACCGTGGTATGCTATCTAATTTTTCGTCAAAAAAATGTCCGTTTCCATGTGGAAAATACACCGATAATAAACAAATTGATAACATCTAAATTTTTTGCAGTCAGTTAAAAAATTCTCTATATTTTGTTCTTTTAAGTTTTGTTTTAGTTTTGCCTTTTTAGTGCGCTCTAGGATCAAAAACTTCGTTTTCGATACTCTTGGGCTCATTGTTTTACTATTTGTGCTTAAACCACAGAAAATCTTTAAATTTAAGTTTAGATTCAATAACGGACTATCCATCTATTTCTTAAATAAAATTCGGTGAATTTGCAATGACAACAGGTTTAACGTGTTTGTGTTAGTTATCAAAATAAAGTCGATGCCTACGTCAACAATTTCTCTAGGTAATACTTGAAATCATTACCCACACAATAAACAACACTTGAAAGCGTTGCGCAATACCTATGATCAGACACAAATGCGTCAACTTTATTGGATTTAATGGTATTTGTGTTCGTAGATTACGTAAATCTTTTATTTAGAATATCAATTCAAACTTAGTTAAATTAAACTTCTGCATTATGCGCAAGGTGTCATTGATTGACAAATTTCAATCTGTCATCGACAATGATTTATTTCTTTAGCATCCGGTGTATTTTGACTGCAAACCTAGTAAAGGATTTACCAATTATACGTTTTCTTTTTACTTCGACTTTTATGTTCCGAACTTGATAAGCTATATGTCC
Source organism: Bicyclus anynana (assembly GCF_947172395.1). Lineage (NCBI taxonomy): Eukaryota > Metazoa > Arthropoda > Insecta > Lepidoptera > Nymphalidae > Bicyclus > Bicyclus anynana. The sequence continues at coordinate 9,181,550 of NC_069090.1, forward strand.
CTCACATTCTTTTACCCTAGCAACTGTATCACTTCTTTGTTATCGTATCGTTTTGTAAACATTATTAGGCTCCTTTGTTTGAACTACTGAATTATTCAATCCTGCACATTCATTATAAGCTATCAGTTAATTTTATTACTAAAAATCACGTTCGTTTTCATGGCCATTATCTTATCAACTTAAACTTGTGGACCGATACACAGTGTCGGTTGATTTTAGTCAATATGAACCTTGTTGTTATAATTATAAGGTCGAATTCAGTATTAACGTGTAAGTAATCACGGTGCGTAAAATCGTTGTATACAATAATGAGTTCCATCCAGTTTGTTTCTCGAATTTGTTTTGCTGACCTCCGTGAAACTATCAATACGTTACTGAGAATAAGACGTGTTGACTGCTCTTGTAAGGTCAGCCGGCGTTGTCATCGATCACTGAGAGCGAATATCATTATGGTCTCGGATATTTTTTGTATTTACATATAGATACAGGCTAACCTCCATGTGCAAGTACTGTTAATATCCTCAATAACATATCAGCAGGCTAATTCACTATCTTTGACGTATGCTAGTTGACATATATACGAAACTTAACAGATACCCGCGACTTCGCCCGCTTTTAGACCTCATTAATCTGGCCCTGTCGCAAAATCCTTGTGGACGTTCTACTGTCTATAAACTACATCCCTGCCAAATTTCAACTTTATACGACTCGCGGGTTTCAACATTACGTGATGAATGACCTTTTTCACATTTATTGAGATTGAACTTCTATGTAACAAATGTCATCCAATGCTTACTGGTGGATATCATACAGTATGTAGATGACATTTTGTCAATTGATTTGATGATTATTTTAATACGTTGATAATAAATACCAAAATAGTGAATAAGCCAGCTGTACTTGTAACAATTTTATATTATTATAATGAAGATTGCATTCTTGTTTTACATTATTAGTTTATTAAAAAAAAACAGGATGTAGTCCTAGCGCTGATTTCGTTAATTCTAATAATATTAATGTCCCTACGTATTTTGTAAAAATAAATTTTTGCATTTTATGTTATCCATCGATTTCGTTGAGCCTGCCTGTCGTCAGTTTTGCTAATAATATGTCAGTTTATTTTATATGACTTTTTTTAGACACCAATAAACGCAGTTATTGTGTGAAAAATCATCATCACAGAAGTCTCCTCACAGAATTAGAGGGATTAGGTCTATAGTCAACCACCTAGCCCAATGCGGATTGGCAGACTTAACACACATTGAGAATTAAGGAAATTCTTAGGTATGATTCCTTACGATGTTTTTCCTTTACCGTTTGAGACAAATGTGACAAACGTTAATAATAATTTAACTCGACGAGTATTTTTGCTTTATTAACATCAGTAGATAGTCGTAATGCTAAACGTTGTAGTTTTAATTAGACTTTCCTATTTCTCGGTACAACAGTTAGGTCAGTAGCGACTGGCGGCGATTCGCCAACACAAACATAATATATTGAAGATAATGCTTACACGTGTTGCCTAGAGTTACGTCATAGAATGTAGAGCGCAAAACGCGAGGTTGTTGACATTGCGATAAAAATATTATTGGCAAGTAAATCTAGACGAATCACATTCATTGTACCAGCGGTACTGTATCATAAAAGTTCCTTTGCCTCCTTGTTATTGATAATAATTATTTAAGTAATTGACTGGAAAACCAAAGCTAAAATATACTAGGTCAAGTTTGACTATTTGTGAAAACTCTATCACCGGTTCGGAAGGCAGGTTACGCTGAGAAGAGAAGAAAACAGTTGCTCTTTTTTACTATCTGTGGTAGTGGTGTTGAAGGTGGAAGCTGATCCAATGGCCTCCAAGTGTCTTTATCATTAGAAAAAATCATCGATTGTGTGGTAACCTCGACTTAAAAAAACTGTTTAACGCATTAATTTAATTTATGCATTGGCAGGCCCATAACCGTCTTGGGTATCTTGTTATAGAAGAGTACACACAACCCTGTGAAACTAACTTGTTCACTATCCAATAATTCTTCGAATCTTTTAGAATTGAGTAGAGAATTAGAGAGTCATGTTTTGTATGCAGAAAGAAAAATGTTTTCACAGTTACGAAAACGCTGTTCTTATTAATATTTAACGCTTATTAATAATTTATTATCATGTAATGATTTTATTGTTATCAATCTTCCTTGTACAATAATGCATCCCATTTCTGGGTAGTACTCCGTATCCTATTCTAGGTTAAAGCATCCTGTTCTGTGTGAATTTTTATCGTTTGTCTAACATCTTATAATTATGATTAGATAATTAACCCTGTCTAAGTGTCTACTAATGTATTTTGTTTATTCTTGTCTTGGTCACATGTTAAAATGATTGATTAAATACGCCTTACGCAAATTCTCCAGTAAGAATCACAATATCAGTTCGAGATTTCAATTTATTTGCAAATATGGCGGACTGAGCGACTGTCACGTGCCTATCGCCCCTCTGCTAATCATTTTATGTTTTCTGCTTTCTAAGCTCCTTTAGCGCCGCATCTGTGTTTCTCGTTTCTATTGATTTAGATAAATCTACTTGTATTATTACTTAATAAATTAGTTATAGTTAGTATATACTTCTTATTGTTATCCATCGTTGATAATAATAATCATTCATCGTTGTCTTCATTAAGAGACGTATCGGTGATAGGTCCCAGTCCAGTAATTTTGATAATTAATTTTCATTCGGAAATATATCATGTACCTAGATCTCGTTATAAATATCACAATCAACTTCATAAAATTATGGAATATTGTAAAAGATTTTGTACCCGTTAAAAGTTCTTCACATTCAGTCTTTCAATAATGATCAATACTAATGACAAAACACATAGATGTTACTGTATGTTAGGTGTAGGTTCATTGAAATGTAAGTTATAAAATCTCTGTACGTCACCAGTCCACAACGCAATAGACTGGAGTAAAAGAGAGCGGTAGATGCTGCTCGTCGGCGGGACGGCAACAAATGAGCGTCGGCGAACTCGGCAACTTGGTGCGACGGCATGCGCAAATTGTACTAGGCGATTATGACATTGGAGAAGTTAATTTAGCACTGTATCGCTTGTTTGTTGAATATTTACCGGCCGCCGCGTTGGTTTACAACGTCGACCTCAATACACTCATCTTTTCAGATTTCAGACACGTGTTTTTAATATACTATCAAGATCACTGAACGGTAATGTTCCGTAATCAGAGTTTCGGTTATGTGTCTTTAAAATTGAGGGATTAGAATTTTGAATGTTCTTATAATAGTACGAGTTAGGATTTAAGTACTTGTTGATTTGGGAAAGATCGGCGATTCGTACTGCAAGCATAGGTCCTTAGACTCGGAATATAGGTAGGCCTAGGTCAGTGTAATTAACCCCCGAAGCAAAAACGGGGGTTACAAGTTCAACGTGTGTGTTAGTGTGTTTTTTTATTTAAGTGTTCTTGTAGCTCGAAAGGATGAACCGATTTTCATTATGTTTTTTTATTTTGTAAATTTAATTTATTAAATTCAGGCAACATACCGTCGAGTAGGTTAGATAGAGTAAGTATTTAATGAAAGGATTTGATTTTTATATTAAAATAAAAATAAATGTGTAACATGTAAATATTTTTATTTTCGGGGCTCTTTCGAAATTTTAAAGCTGCACCTCGAAAAAATTTTAAACCATTTATGAAGAAGAATATTATTTATACAAATGAGATGCAAAACAGGATCGCTGGAAAGCTGGAAAATAAGAGACAAGTTATTCAAAGAAGACGTTGGATACCTATTCACGTAAATCACACAAACCAGGTATCCATACTAGTAGATGTGCGGGTACCTGTCATTTTAATTCTTAGTCTGGGTGGTCCGGGTTTCAATTGTTCCTATATGTATGGTTAAATTACGAATATTTATCACTTTTAATGCACTACACAACAAAAATAGGCACTTCTCCTCCATTTGTTTGCGTTCACATTAAAGATAATATTATTGTGTATGTATTTTATTATGTAACAGTGTACAGTCGTTCCAGATAAAATGCCAACAACACTCAAATCGTAAATGTTCTAAGAGAAGTTCCGAGAAAATGATGACGCACGAGTAAACCCCCTTAGTTTCCACCTCAATAGACATGCTACCCTGGTAAAGACAGCTCGCGTTAACATTTTGTTATATTGATAAAATAAAAATAAACCTCTCCTTCTACCTGTGTAGGGCATATTTCAATATCAAAGATTTTCTCAATATGTAAGGGTTTTCTTCAAAAGGGAAATACAGGATCACTTAATTGAATGTTTGTTTGTGAAGAGCATCTTTCCAACACTTTTTCGAATATAAATAAAAGAAGTTGAAATTTAATACAGTATACAACAGATTTTCTTCATTTTAGGGTTTTTCCTCAAAAGGAAAAGGTACACTAATAGGATCACATAGTTGAATTTGGCCTCTATGGCGCAGTGGTATGCGCGGTAGATTTACAAGGTTGATTGAGGTTTTCTTAATTGGTCCAGGTCTGGCTGTTGAGAGATAATTTATAGAAGGGATTTGGAGCTTCGACCCTCCACACTCCCCCATTGCTGGTGGACGCGGGCTTAACTACTGTTACTGTTGTGACATTTTAATATTTTAATGTTTTTTTTTTTCGAAAATCGAAATCCATAGTAACCTACCGTACCTACTATTACTATTACTTAGAGAGTAAAGCCGACAAGACGGCCAAAGAGTGCCGACAAGACTACAATCTCACCTGATGGTAGTAATGTAAAGTGATGATGTAAGCTAAGATGGAAGCGGGCTAACTTGTTAGGAGGTGGATGAAAATCCACACGCCTTTCAGTTTCTACACGACATCGTACTGGAACGGGAAATGGCTTGACGGTAGGGTGGTAACTATCCACGGCCGAAGCCTCTCACCAGCCAGAGCTATACCGATTAAGAAAACCTCAATCGGCTCAGCCGGGGATCGAACCCAGGACATCAATCTTGTAAATCCACCGCGGATACCACTTCGCCACGGAGGCTGTTGTACTGTGTTTGTTTGGTTATGTGTGGTAGCTAGATGGCAAGTTAATGCGCACAAGTTATAAACAGTATTCAGGAGTAGGCAAAACCTACTTCGACTTTACAATGTGAGATTGTTTGTCAAAGTCAAGAGGTCACCAGCCTTTGGAAATTCATCCACCTCAATAGTCGATTTAGTTATTCTAATTCAGACTACACCGTTTGAATCAATCGGTCAGTCGCCTGATGTCTTACGAGTATATTATCCCCTTGAAACCTTTTTTCTTGAGACGTATAACTTAATTCGCTATGGCTGTGTCTCGCGTTTTTACTTACTTATTGTGGGCTATGTACATAGATGAGATAATAGCAGACGCCAACGACAGTTGAGGACGTCTACGAACTATAAACTACCTATACTATATGTTTTTTTATGTTATTTAAAATCAGAAATGTTTTTATGCAGAGACGAAATTATTCCGTTTTTAATAATTATTTTTTTAATGAAAAGGGTATATTTCGAAAATGATCCCATGTAAATTTACCAATTCATTTTAGTGTAAAACTAAGCTTAACTTTTTATTGAGTAGTCCGATTTTGATAATTATTTTTTATTGTAAAGGGTGTATTCCGAAGACGGTCTTATATAAATATGAAAAACCAATTTCCTTGCACAATGACGCTTTTTGTAATGTAATTGCTGTGAATATAGTTTAAACAATTAAAGTATACTGTTTAGATTTTTTTTGCTATACTTACTTGTAATAGTATAAGACGATATTTCTTGCCCAATTTCATAGTTTTATATTGGCGGCAAGTAGGAAATGAGTACGGCCGATTATTAAAAATCGATGAGAAGAATCGTTGTGTAAGCGTTTCACTTAAATTACTCGTAAGTAAGACATGTGAAAAATAAATATCGAATATAGCTGCAGCAACTAAAATTAACTAAAAAACTAATCTGCTCTTCATTTATCTCGTTTTTATCATGGTTAACACCTACGTGACCGTGTATGTCAATATTTTATCTCCGTTTATTTGAATAAAATTACTGATTAAGTAGGTAACACGCGCAAAATTATCTTTTCGCGCTGCTAAGTGTCAATGACTCCTTTGTACACAAGGAGGAGATAGCTGGGTAACATGAAACCTTGTAACAAATCGACCGTAGTGTGGCACCGTGTCGCTACGAAAATGATAGCCAGGTAAACGAGCAGCTGATTTTTGGCGCAGCTAACCGACAGCCGGCGATGTTAAAAAAACTCGACCCACGCGCCACTATACACTTTGTTTTGACGCAGTTTTACGCCACGCCCCTTATGTTCTATCTCTTTCTTAACATCCGCTATTCAAACGTTGCTTTCCACAGCAACAACGTGCCACGATCTTTTTCACTGACGCAAGCAAAAGTACGCTTTATGCACTGTATATAAAGATCGTTTTGTAAAAATCTCAGGTGGCCAGACCGGGAACGTATCTTTGTCACGTTCACTTTTGTAATGACCTCTCGCTTCCCAAACGATGTTGAGCTCTCACGCCGACATGCTAGCCTGGTACTTTACCGCCACATACTGCAAGCGCCGACGAGTAATTGACACAGATTTGATAAGCTGGCCTTCGTCCACTGCTTGTTTTTGAGATTAGCCTCTGACGTGGCCCTTTATTTGCAGAGGAGGAACCGAAGTCGCCGGTGTCGGTGCGGCTGACAGGAGTATCGGTGACGCGCAGCAACGGCGTGGTGCGGCCGACCTCGCCGATGACGGTGACGCCCTCTGTACCCGCGCTCCTCGAGCCAGTCGTTGCCTCTGTCGTCCCCATCGCCACCGTCGTCCCCGTCGCCCCCTCCACCGCTCCTCTCGACTTCGTACAAGAACATTCCAGGCCGCGTACTACAACTATCAGCCACGGGTGAGTTATACTCTCCTGGTACAATGGAGGCTCGAAACAGCTGGGAATCTGCGAGAGCGATAACCGTAATTTTTTCATGTTTGCAACTCACTACGTATTTTTTATTGTGCATTTTAAGTTTCTGTACACTTCTATTAACTACTTTAGTCTATATTTTTGCTTTGGCGGGCCACCTTCATCATTTTCCATGACACTATCAAAGTAGGCAAAAAAAAAATCGAGCTTGCTGTCTGTCTGAATTTTCTAATATTTTTGAGAGTGCTGTAGCTTAACTATTTACTTAACTTTAGATTATTTTTACTAATTTTAGATTAATAGAAAAGTTCACAATGAATATAATGACACTAAATAGACGTAATTAATGTAGTAAGTATAATGTTTTATAAAACATTTGAAAACAAAAAAAAATCATTTTTTAGTCTCAGCGGATCCGGAGCTGATCGTGTATCACAGGACATTAAAAATAAATAAATAAATAAATAGGCCATCTAACCTGTAACAGTTCCATGTTTAGATAGTGCGTTTATCTTTAACTTTATTGTATTAGTGAAGATTTTGTACATTACAATACAAAGAAAGTACATATAAAACATACTTACAGCCGAACATACAACCTCCTCCTTTTTGTAAGTCGGTTAAATATAAATTTTTCTAACGACAGATCATGCTTTTTGTTTGTCAAGCATTTAACTACTTGCAAAGCTGCAACCATAACCTACATACATAATTGATTGGTTGTCCTACACTGCGTTATAAATCTGCATGTACCTAGATACTCGGGATACAAGTATGTATTAGGTTTCAATCTGCCGACATCATACAACCTCCTGTAAGAGTTGGGACCCTCGTAATCATAATTATAAGTTTGCGACTAATTATCACCATTATTTAAATAATACCTGACATTTCAAAAGTGTAAGATGAATTTTGACTTTGACTAAGGATTTCCAAACATTAAAGTCTCCAAACGGCTGCTCCTTCCACCCTTTTCACGTCATTGGTCCACTAACTAACTAACTATTAACTAATTATTATTGTACTTTCCTGAGCGGTATTGCCATTCATCCGAAAAGAGTTCCATCAATCCCAATTTCAATAATACATGGATTTAGGCAAGATATAGGTACACTTTCGCTCCCATTCAGCCTAAATATAATGGGACTAGGTAATCGTAATCATTATCTTGTATCTGGTGTAAGTGGGCCTAGGCATCTTCATCTCTACATCATCGACATCACATTCCACAATGTATCCACATTGTGGATTTGTGGCTGTCATTCAACGATTCCAAATTTAGTGTAAATAGGCTTAGGTAAAGTCAATATTTTACACGTGGATACATTGCGGCCCCCATTCTGCTGCTCAGTATTCGGTGTAAGTGGGCCTAGGCAAAGTAGATTTTTTTACATGTTACGTACTGTGTTCACAACAAACAAACAAATGAATGTAAGCGGGTCAAAATTGTATGTGTAATTTCGGCCTTGTATGTACAAGTATGTGGTCCCGTTTGTGTTTTATTTTTAATCTATGATCATCCAGTTGCTCCCCAGGCGTGAACTAAATGCAAACATTAATATTAAAATAAAAACCGACTCAATGACAGCTGTTACGTTCTCTACTAGGATCATTTTATTTTTTTTAATTGGTCTTGATATATTGAATATTAGTCATAATTAAAAAGAGATGTCTTTTTAATTATGACTAATATTTTCAAATAATCTTTTTGCTAAAGGAGAATGGCGAGGTTACATGTATTTTGGGACTAGCAGATAGAAGTAGCGTACATAATGGAAACCCATTAAAAGTTGTTAATTAAATAAAATATACGACAAGGCGTTTCGGTCTCAGGCAACAAGTAGAACGATTTTACTAAGCTAAGTTTATAAAAAATCTTGATTCCCGTTCTGTAAAATATCAATATTTTTTTTACAAGCATCTTATAAAATTATACTTTTAATTATTACAAATGTATGAGTTTATGACACTTCTGAGTGTGAACTCCCACTTTCGCCATCCTCCTACTGACGAACTTTTTTACATTTTTACACCAAAGGAGTAAAAAGTGTATTCATTTAAGTACAGGTTTGGAAGTTGGTGGTCTTATACTCCCATGCCTCGGAGATCACGTTAAGCCGTCGCTCCCGGTCATTACCTTTAACATTTTATAGTGGTCCTTTAATTTAACATTATCGCCCGTCCTTCTGCAATCTGCATTGGGCCAACGTGGTAGGTCCTTTTTTTCTATACCATATACAGTAATCCCCCAAAAGTTTCTTCAGACAGTACAACAGATAATTTTTTTGTTCTAATTTTATCTGCAATCAGTTTTGCAACCTAACAACCTAATTTTTTTTTAATACATATATTAAATATATGTTTGTTAACCCAGAAGGTCTTTTAGATCAAATATGACTCAATAAATTAATTAATGAGTTTTTCTATGTTACTTTGTATTTACAAATTGTAAGAATGTAACAGTAAGTCAACGTTATTTTATACTATAGATATGTTACGTGCCTAAGAAATCACCGCAATTTATCTGTAGTATAAAATATCGTTGTCGTATAGTATAAAATCTTTGTGGTAGATAGATAAGGAATAATAATAATAATTAGCAAAATGTTAGTGCTAGAAACGCATGTGGGTACGTAATCAAATATCTTATTTGATGGCCTCAACCGGCTGAGATTGTTATTCATCGTCCGATAGATCGATGCTCGCTGCATGCATCATTAATTTTATTTTATTCAGACCCTCACTCAGTGATTTAATTACATAAATTATAAACGGTCAAGCGTATGTTCATGTTTTTTAATCGGTTATACGAGTTTAAGCCAGAAACGCATTTAAAGAAATCTATTGTTTAAAATTTTAGCAGACTCAGAAGTGATTAGAAAAATAAGAAAACTAATGTCAAACAAGGTTATAATTCATAACATTTGTCAAGACAAATTAATTAACAAATCAAACTGTAACCAAAATGCCCTTTTCCACTCAAGGTACTCGCCCCGCCTATCCCAAGTAACCTATAAAGAATTACACAACAAGAGATGTGGACGGTTCGAACGCCACGAGCACACTGAAGCCGTCCGTACCACAAGTCGTTGCAACGCGGCGATAATAAAAATTACTCTAAAATGGAACTCAAAAAAATCAAAGATATCAATCAAAATAATCAAATACATCGAATTTTTTTAAAAAACATTACATTCGACATGCAAGACTTTATTCGCATGAAAAAAATTTAACTCTTCTGATTTTATACACAATAATATATGTAGACAATATTTAGGTATTATCTATACTTCTATACTAATATTATAAAGAGGTAAAGTTTGTAAGTTTGTAAGTTTGTCACATTTTTTAAATGGGGTAATCTTCGGAACTACTGGTCCGATTTTAAAAATTCTTTCACCAGTAGAATGCTACATTATCGGAGAGTGCTATAGGCTATATTTTATATTGGTATCATATATATTAGCCGAGTTATCACAGTTTTTGTCATACAGGTCGGACTAAAAACCTTTTGAAACAGACTTATTCGCATGCGCTGCCTTAACCATTGTGTAAAATTGAAATTAATGTATGGAGACTTTACACATCTTTAAAAGTTCTACAAAAAAGTCCGCGACGCCATATATCTATCTTCTATATATTAGCAGATATAGTACCTTTTGTGTTTTAAAAATTATTAATTTTATATACTTAGGTTTACGTCATTATTTATACAACTAAACTTTAATCCTTATTAAAATAAATTATTTAATAATCACAAGGATATTATGGAGATAAGATTTGCCCTTTACAGTATGTTAATTACTTAAATAGTTTCGGAGATAATACAAAATTTCTAAAAGACGCAGAAATTCCGCTATATGACGCCCGGCGCTTTCATTTACGTAGTTCCCGTTCCCGTGTGAATATGGGGATCAAACATAGCCTATGACACTCGCAAATAACGTAGCTTTCTATTGGTAAAACAATTTTCTAAATCGGTCCAGTAGATCCAGAGATTACCTCCTACAACCACACGAACTTTAACTCTTTATATTATTAGCATAGAAGTCTCTATTTCTCTTGGTCATACCACCACTCTCGAAGGACTGGACCGATTTTGCTAAAGGTAGGAGTAAGATAGAGAAATTACAGGGTAGGGTAGGGTACGGGTAGGGAAGCGTAGGGGTAGTGTAGTAGGGGTAGGGTAGGTTTAGGGCCGGGTTTAGGGTATTGGTAGGGTAGGGGTAGAGGTAGGGTAGTGGTAGGGTAGAGGTACGGGTAGGATAGGGAAGTGATAGGGTAGGGGTAGGATAGGCGTGAGATAGGGGTACGGGTGGGATAGGGGTAGGAAAGGGATAGGGTACGGGGAGGGTAGGGGTTGGATGGGGGTAGGGGTAGAATGGGGGTAGGGTGTAGGTAAGGTAGGGGTAGGGTAGGGGTAGGCTTGGGGTAGGGTAGGGGTAGGGTTGGGGGTAGGGGTAGGGTAGAGTAGGGTAGGGGTAGGGTAGATGTAGGGGTTGGGTAGGGTTAGGTTGGGGTAGTGGTAGGGTAGGGTAGGGGTAGTAGTAAAGTTGACATCGAAATTTACGCGGACGAAGTCGCGGGCGTCCGCTAGTTTGTTTAAATAACTTTCGTTGTTTACAATGCCACTGAATGAAATTAAGACAATTAGCCACTTTTGTCCGCCTCAGTTTCAACGCGTTAGTGGCATGTCTCTAGTATAAAATATCGTTGGTGGCAATGCATGATTAATTACTAAAACCCACCCACACCTAATCGGTCATAGCATCGTCCGAGATAACGAAACGGATAAGAAATGAAATCGGGTTGTTGCAATTTCTGAGTCACGTGTAAAAGCGCGTGTAACGTTTGTAGACACCAATTCCGTATGTTTTTAGAAGTGCCTCTGTACAAGGATTTTGTGAAGCTTATAGTATAATCATCCGTATATTTGAACTGCCCACTGTAGTAGACGTCTAGCTCTACAGAGCTACACTGACTCACTACACAGACTAGACTTTGACGGCCTCCGTGGCGCAGTGGTGTGCGCGGTGGATTTACAAGTCGGAGGTCCTGGGTTCGATTCCCGGTTGGGCCGATTGAGGTTTTCTTAATTGGTCCAGGTCTGGCTGGTGGGAGGCTTTGGCCGTGGCTAGTTACCACCCCACCGACAAAGACGTACCGCCAAGCAATTTAGCGTTCCGGTACGATGTCGTGTAGAAATCAAAAGGGTTGTGGATTTTCATCCTCCGATAGATCGCTAATAACAAGTTAGCCTGCTTCCATTTAGATTGCATTATCACTTACCTTCAGGTGAGATTGTAATCAAGGGCTAACTAGTAAAAAAATAAAAAAAAAACCTTCGTTATAGGAGGGGGAAATATTGAGCTTAGAACTTTAGACCCACCACGCTGCTACAACGCGTGTGACAAATGATACTGTTCGACTCTTTAACGATCACTATTCGATGATCGGCATCAACAACTTAACGCACTCTTCGGACGCACGGGCTTGTATCTAACACCATGAACTTTTCAAAATCGTATGGGATTTTTCATTATCAATATTTTGGTAATAATATTTTTGAGCTCCGTGGTGTGTTGTTTCCCAGGTCTCTATGACTTCTCGATTCATCGATTTAATTATACCGTATTTAGGTTGAGTTGATCGAAAACCTAAACAAATAGGGCCTTACTGATGACGTCACAACACCTCTATTTTCAATTTCATAAGCTATATAAAATACTTTTAAAATTGTACATGTAATGTAGTACTGTAATGAAAAATAAAATACCATTGCCTAATTTATTGAATACTAGCTCATACACCCCGCGTAGATCCAGTTCCTGTGAGAATACGGGGATAAAATATAGCATGTGACACTAACAACTAACGTGGTTTTTGTAGTAGTAAAACAATTTTCAAAATCGGCTCGGTAGACCTCGATCTCCCTACAACACCACAAACTTTCATCATTATCAACTCATATTCGGCTCACTGCTGAGCTCGAGCCTCCTCTCAGAATGAGGCCAATAGTCCACACGCAGCGAATTAAGAAAACTCTCTGGTATGCAGGTGCCCTCACGATGTTCTACCTTCACCGTTTGAGACACGTGATATTTAATTTCTTAAAATGCACACAACCGAAAAGTTGGAGGTACATGCCCCGCATCGGATTCGAACCAACACCCTCCGGAATCAGAGGCAGAGGTATATAGAGGCTATCATGGTTAAAACCACAAACTTTACCTCTTTATAATATTATCTATACTTCTATACTAATATTATAAAGCCGAAGAGTTTGTTTGTTTGATTGAACGCGCTAATCTCAGGTACTACTGGTCCTATTTGAAAAATTCTTTCAATGTTAGATTGCCCATTTATTGAGCAAGGCTATAGGATATATATTATCCCCGTATTCCTACGGGAACGGGAACCACGCGGGTAAAACCGCGCGGCGTCAGCTAGTGTAGAATACGCTATGAGATTCTTTAATTGTCGTGACGTGGGTAACAAAAAATGTTTTGTTTGCAGGCTCCCTCAGATCCCATCCCCACCATCAGTCAGCAGCAACGGCAGCAGCAGCAGCAACGGCAGCAGCGGCAGCGTGCCGCGCGCCGGCACTCGCGAGGTGCACAACAAGTTGGAGAAGAACCGCCGCGCGCACCTGAAGGAGTGCTTCGAACTGCTGAAGCGGCAGCTGCCCGCCACGCCCGACGACAAGAAGACCTCCAACCTGTCTATACTCGGCTCGGCCATCCGGTATATACAGGTACATTCGAATTAATTTAATTTAACTTGGAGACTCACTCATCATCATTAACCCTAAATCGAGAGGCTATTATAACAGACTCAGATGCCAAAGGCCGTCTCTTAACCAGCCAGAGATAATACCGGTTTGATCACAGTCAGCCTCGCTCGCCATCTGAGGCGGCTAGATACAAATTTTCTTAATTCTCTGCGTGTGGAAAGTCTGCCAATCCGCATTGGACCAGCGTGGTGGACTATTGGCCTAACCCCTCTTATTCTGAGAGGAGACTTGAACTCAGCAGTGAGCCGAATATGGGTTGATAATCATGATGAGTGATTTTGAGCCCTCTTATGAGGCCCATAGTTAGTGATGTAGAGAGTAAATGTAAAGAAAACTATATTTTTATGACAAATGGTCCTTCGAAATGCGTTAAATTGGTCAGTTGGCTCATTATATCAAAATTTAAACAAATAATCTTAATTTCTAATAGTAGTAGTTTGTAATAACGATCCTAAATATACATTTTCTCAAGATGAATGTGAGTATGTATCAGGATGTCGTTGCAGTGGACAAGGGTCTTACCTCGCTATCCTTTGGCGTGTCTTGGCAAAGAGACAGTCATAGTCTTGGCAATATGGAAGAGCAAGGAATTGCATGGACGACTCTACAAGGCCCTTACTGGGTCGGATATTGATCAAATAACATCTGTATCTTGGTTGCAATTCGGTGATCTCTTTGGGGAAACCGAGGGTTTGGGTGCATAATCCCATAGTTCAATAAATTTTTCAGTCATCCAATTATCATTTGTTGTTATACTTTTACTTTAACGTTCATCATCATTATCAGCCGACGGATGTCTAGTGTCTACTGATGGATATAGGCCTCCCGTCCTCCTTCCACGATCTCGAGCCGCTAGCATTCAGCGGCTCTCGTCTCATTGCAACCCGCAATTAATTAAAACGTTACTTTACGCATTATTGTGTTCTAACTGATTTCTTCTTGTCTAGGTACTCCGTCGAAAGGAACGTGAGTGCGAGCACGAAATGGAGCGACTGGCACGAGAGAAAATTGCGGCGCAACAACGGCTCGCCGCGTTGAAGAGAGACGTGTCAGTGCGCGTGACGGCTCGCCCTCGGAGCATCGGTGAGTGTTGACTGTTGCGTGACTCCTGACGCGCTATGTGTTCCTGGTACTTGTGGAACACTTTACTCAATACTTGCACAATAGATAAAAGAAAAAAAGTAATTGGCAACTAACTAATAATAGTTTTATGCCGTTTATGTTTTTGATTCGATATAAATTAACTAAGCATCAAACTATTTTAAAGTAAAGTGGACCTAATGACTGCTGTTTGAAGTTCATTTTACTTTGAAGTATTTTGATGCTTGAACTTTAATCAATGTTTAGAAGGCCCATTAAAGTTAACTATGGTCACTCAAATAACAGCTCATGTTATAATTATTATTTCAGATCCTATTTCTGACGAAAAGGAAAGAGAAGATAATATGAATGGACAGATCTTAGGACTTCCGATTAGTGTAAGTAATTATTTATATTTAAAGTAAAACATGTCATATACTATGAGGGTATGAGAGAGGTTCGATAATGACTCATTCAACTGACGAATTTTTCAATTTGTCCAAATAAATGTTGACGATGGAATACACCAAACTAATTATGCTTTTGTATTCCGCACCTGTTTCAATGACTGGTTTTATTGTTATTAGCATAAATAATGCGTTTAAAAGGTGAAATCGGCCTGTCCACAGATTATCTCGTCGCCGTCGCGTTCCGCAGCTCAAATGGAGTCATCACCGCCCCGCACCCTAAACCTAAGCACGAAGTTGCGTACATTACCCATACAGATCACACCCACCACCTCGCAGGTATGTGCGCCTAGTACTTTGGTACAAATTAGATCTCTTGTTAATCTCGGGTTTAACGTATTATAAAAACCCATCTGTACCATAAAGTTGCAGTGTATCTCCGAAATAAATAAAAATGAACTCTTGTTCAAGAGTTTATTTTTATTTCATTTACGTAATAGTTTAAAAGTTCTTTTACGGCTATGCTACAAAAATAAGTAATGAAATATCACTTAATTAAAAAACAATTTTATTTTAGGTCGTAAGGACTTCGTACGGCACGAGGCATAACACGCTTACCCTTACAACAATCGCTCCTGCCGATGCGTCGCTCCAGGTTTGTACTAAAATTGTATTCTTTTTTTCGATTACGAAACACAAACAAGAAGTTATATTTAAGCAATTTGAATATACATATTTATTTTTGACTTTGACTGTAATAAAAGTTCTTTGAAAAATTATTGTTGTAATTCGCGTGATATAAAATGGTTGCATTTAATATTTTCATAGCCTATGTCATTAAAAAAGTGATATTTTCAAAATTAATGGGATTGTAAGTAGGTTTTTTTTTTTTTTTACCTACTGTTACTCGTAACACAGTTTGTAATAATTAGTGAGGAACGGGTATATTGGTCACATTTAAATACATGGCAAATATAACTTCTACTTTTATATTTGTATGTTTCGGCGCCATGTAGTAATGCCAATTGGCACTTACATCACAAGAAAAAGTTTCAGCCAAAATCAATTCTAATCTGTAAAGGGAATATGACGCTAGAATATTAGGAATGTGGGCAGTGAAAAAACTATCGAACAAGTAACATTATGACGTCACAAAATGGACGACAGCGTATTACATACTTTTTAAACTAAGTTTTATAAAAATCTTTAATTTTTATTATTATATTAATTAATATCGATATATTTCTTACCCTTGTTTCATGTACTACACGAAATTAATATTGTTTATATTAAATTTGATATGAGTATATTATGTATTGTTTTTTTATAAATTGATATTCAAAAGATTAACTAACTAATTTATTGTCATTAATATAAGAACAAGATAATTAAAATTGTTACAAGGTGTAAAATGGCTAGCAATTTATTATATGTATAAACATTTTATATCGAGTTTGGCTTTATTATTGGTATAGTTATTATAGGCGATTAGGGATGTGGGCAGTGGAATATATCGAATATTTTCCACTGCCCACATCCCTAATCGCCCTGTACACTTGACGATCCGCTTGATCGTGAGTGGCTGGCATAAGCTGTCTTACATAATATTTTTTTTCCATTTCAGAACGGCCAAGAAAACGGAGTAACGACTACATTAAATAGTTTAGTGCATCCAGCGCAAATTCACCTTCCTTTGTCACAAGTGAGTAATTATTTCTATCGATGTGTTTTGTGTGTATCGATTATTTTATCAATAGTGCCCTCGATATTACGAAACGATACGATTTGTACTATTTTATACATTTTTTATTCTTTACAAGTTAGCCCTTGATTATAATCTCACCTGATGGTAAGTGATGATGCAATCTAAGATGGAAGCGGGCTAATTTGTTAGGAGGAGGATGAAAATCCACACCTCTTTCGGTTTCTACACGACATCACACCGGAACGCTAAATCGCTTGGCGGTACGTTTATGTCTGTAGGGTGGTGGCTAGTTACCGGCCAAAGCCTCCCACCAGCCAATGTACATAGGTGTATGAGATGATGATGCCTATAGCTTGGCAAATTCGTTCGTAACACTCCCGATAGTACGCGCGGGTCGGAAGGTGGGTGGCGATGCCCCGCGCGCACGACTTTATATCCTCGCAGTCCTTCCCTCTGTCCCGCGCGTTTGGCCTTCCTCCAACTCCCACCCCCCCCCCCCCCCCTCCCCACATCGCCCGCATATCATAGTAGTGTCTTCAACGAATTTGCCAAGCTATACATGCCAAATTTCTCGGGAGCCGCTGGATGCTGGCTCTAGACTGGTCCTTACAGGAGGCCCATGTCCAGCAGTGGACGTCCACCGGCTATTGGTGATGATGTCGATATCCACAGGTGGTCAGCAGCGGCGGGCTGGTGGTGGGCCCGGCGGCGCTGCAGCTGCTGTCCACCAGCGCTGGGCTGCGGGTGCTGCAAGCGCCCAACATGCACACCAACGGTGAGACTCTTATTTTAAACCCTAAGAGTTGTTTTCTTAATGCTTGTTAAATGAAGATTTTCCCAGTTTGGTTGATTTTTCTTGCTAGCGCATACCCTGATCGACAACCTTATGCACGCCATTGTGTGTAGAGGACACATAGTCGAACAAAAAACGTCAAGTAATATATTGTGTACTACAAAGTATCACGTTACCTGGATATCTAGAGTACCTATATTATTATACTAGCTTATTAAATGAAGATTTTCCCAGTTTGGTTGATTTTTCTTGCTAATGCACACCCTGATCGACAACCTTATGCACGCCATTGTGTGTAGAAGACACATAGTCGAACAAAAAACGTCAAGTAATGTATTGTGTACTATAAAGTATCACGTTACCTGGATATCTAGAGTACCTATATTATTATACTAGCTGACGCCGTGCGGTTTTACCCACGTGGTTCCAGTTCCCGTAGGAGTACAGGGATAATATATAGCCTATAGCCTTCCTCGACAAATGGGCTATCTAAACAGAAAGAATTTATCAAATCGGACTAGTAGTTCCTGAGATTAGCGCGTTCAAACAAACAAACAAACAAACAAACAAACAAACAAACAAACAAATTCTTCAGCTTTATAATATGAATATAGATTATTAATGATTGGCGTTGTACTCTTATGTCGATATTTACTTCCAAATACAGGGTAGTATATAAGTATCATAAAAGTACTCTTAGATTTTCCTTATCATAATAGAACGTGCCATAAATTATAAATTTCTCGTTCCAGGTGTTAGCACAGATAGTAATAGGATAGTGAAAGAAAATGGCGTGTCGCCGCCTCCACCAGCCTCTACAGGTACGTTTATAGATGTCTGTACAAATTACATTTCATTTTCATTAATGAAGTAAAAAACACAGTAACTCTAATTCGCACATACAATTTTCATTTGTTTACCATTATTAAGCTCCGATCTCATAAGATAATGTAAATAAGTACCAAACAATTTAAATTTAAGTAAAGTCGTCAAAAATATTTCATTCATTCATTCATTTACATTCGCAACACATCACAAGAAGAGCGAAAGAAGATCTCTTACATGTCATCGCAGCGAAAAAGATAAAGAGATATTCGCTTCGCTGCTGTTGGTCGACATTTGATTTGACCTTTACTTTACGACTCTTCACTTGGTCGCATGCTGGGCCCACATGTCTTAGATATTGTAGAGCGCATTTTAAGGCCTACAATACAAGTCGTATTTGACCAGAAGCAGCATAGATGTAATAAATTTTTCTCTTCATTTGGTCGCATACTAGGTCCACAGGTGTCGAGATATATTGTGCTACGCAAAGGCCTATAATACAAGTCGTATTTGACCTGCTGGTCTATTTCCTATTTTGGTCTTTATAATGAACCTATTAAAATAAACAACAAATCAATTGACAAAATGTCATCTACATACTAAGATACAAAATACTAATGTCATCCGGTGCTTATTAATGGATATCATATAGTATGTAGATGTCATTTTGTCAATTGATTTGTTGTTTATTTTAATAGGATGATAATAAAGACCAAAATAGTGAATAGGCCAGCTGTTAGCATAGATGTAATAAAATTTGTCTTCACTTGGTCGCATGCTAGGCTCACAGGTCTCGCGATATATTGTGGTGCGCTATTCAGGCCTGCAATACGAGTCATATTTGACCCGTATCAGCATAGATGTAATACACGCAGGTATTGTTCCAGAAGGCAGCATGGTGGTGAGCGGACTCACGCCGCTGGTGGTGTCGCAGCCGACGACGCACTTGTTGCAAACGCACACTTTAACACATAAGGTAGGGACTTTTTAATCTTTGAAGTCTCACCAAGTGGCTCAGACCAATTACATATGGACCTGTATATCACCCAAATTCATCAACAAAGTTGTCTGTAATTTTTTGAGGGGGATGAGGTAAACTCACACATCGAAAATATTTATAACACCACTGTTATATTTTGTGTCCTTACACTACACACTATTATACATTTGATTCGCAATACACACACGTGTATTTTTTACACAGATTAACAAATACATCGCTTAGACTCGTACAGAATTCGATTACTTGATCGGTGTTTTGCTGTTCCGACTGAAGAATCGAATCTTTTTGGATATTGTTTTTATTGCAAATTTGATATAATAAACTTAGAAAAAGTGGCTAATGAAACGTAACTTCATCTTTTAGTGTACTAGGTTGCTGATAATGTTGATCGTTCTATAGATGGTGGAGACGCAGATGGTGGCGAGCGGCGTAACCCCGCTTACTCTGAGCGCCCAGTACCTGAGCGCCACCGCGCTCGTCAAGCCCGTGGTGGTGGTGTCGGAGCACGCGCGCCGCGACCACACGTGACCGGAGCACGTGCTCCGCGCGCCTGCGCCGCCGGACAAGCAATGCTCCGCGCGCGTGCTCCGCCGGACAAGCAGTGCTCAGTGCTCAGTGCCCACTGACTACACGTGTTCGTATATACCACACCGTTGCTGTTGACTCGCCTTTGTCACGTTCACATAGACTATTAGGGCCTTTTCATAACGACGCTTTTTGAACGCGCTGTAGACGCGCGTTTTAATGAACGCGTATTAGCAGATTTAATGCATTTTCATACATTACAAAAGCGCATTGTGTATCTACGGCGTATCTGTGATTTCTTTTTATTCTCTTCTAAAGAGCTGAGTCACAAATTGAGTGACTATGTAGCTCTCGTAGGGCTACAAAAACTATAACATAAAATAACTTATTATATCTTAGGGTTCAATATTACGCTTATCTAAATTATTGTTCACTAGTTTTATATAAAAATCTTGCATTTTATCTGCGTATTTGTAGCGATACACACGCGAAGATCGAATGAAAGATCACATGCTGATTGGCTTGCGTTATCTCATGTTGTATTGCGTACAACGCGTGTCTTCGGTGCGTTTAAAAAACGTCGTGTGTGTAGGCTCACACAAGGCCTAAACACAGGGCTGGATTAACCATGTCGAAGTTTTTTGCAATGCAATTTTCAGGGCCGATTTTTAGCTACTTGAAAATTTCATGTAACTATGTTATTCCAACTCGACACAATATGTCTTTATTTTTCTCTGTCTAGCGCGATGGAAAGGGATAGAGACGTATTTCGAAACCCACACTGTTGAGTTGAGATATTGTAAAGAAAAAGTCTATCTGAAAACAACATTAACATTGAGGCAATTTTTTTACACAACATCTAGTGGAAACATTATTGCCTTAACGTAAATTTTCCCGATTACCTGATTGGATAACTGTTAAAATTAAATTATGTATAGGGTGTATTTATTAAAACAACTTTCTGTTTTAGATTAACGTCATATAAATTATCTAATTATCAAAAAGGGAGTATTTAAAGAATTCATAAATTTTTATTTACCTTCCTGTCATGTTAAAATCGATATTCTTACTATGCTAAAATCGATTGTGTTTACCGTAAAGAAGCTATGAAATTCGTGTATATTGGTACATAATATATACTACCAAAAGTGCCAAAGGGATTTGTTAAATGAGATATAAATAAATGTAAAATATGCAATGTTCGGAAGTTTCAATTCCGAAATGTTACATTTCATAGTGTCTCTTGTATTATATATATTTGACAAGTTTATATCAATTTATTACCCGACCAGAAAAATTAATATCTCGCCATGTTGTAAAAAAGGGAATCTTCCATTAGCATACCAAACATAAACAGCTTAGATTAATAACCTATAGACCCGCATCACCTATTTTCACTCCAAACATAGAAAAAGTTATTTAAGTCACTTCTGTGAATATGTGAGCTTAAGAGCTAAGCTAATTGCCTTCGCCAACACGCATGCAAGCGTACTTAGCGTAGGGTAGCGATGCGTCAAGGGCTCCCATTACGGGGCACATAAAACGGCTTACGAATTCTTGGACCAAAACTATCTATGAGTTATAAATCTATGATAACCAGCTAAAAAGCCTTCTGCTGTAGCTAGTTACCTCTATGGGCAAAGATATCCAGCAATCTTCCGCTTCATCTTAAACTGGATGGCCACTTAACATCAGAAAAGATTACACTCAAAAGCTAACTTGACAAAAAAAGTTTAACCAGGCCCATCCAAATTTTTCTATATTTCTGGTCAGGATAAATAATGACAAGAGATAATGACAAGACATAACACAGATATGTTACATATGGAATGGACTCTTCCTAATTTGCATAATACCACGGGCGTAGTCTAGGGGAGGTTTTGAGAATTACAATTATTATCCGCGTGGTATTAAGTATTACGAGCATTGCATTGGGTCAACTTTCTATTTTCTCACCCCCCTGATACCTGACTCTGGTAAATGAATATGTGACCGGAAAAACACGGCAAATTAAATAAAATCTACATGTGGTCTCACTAACTAGCAGAAAAAAGTTTTTGATCATAGATATAATAATAATATAAATGTCTGATAATGATTTTTTTTATTTACCGCGTTTTTTTTTGGGTTAAATTTGCTAGAGTCTAAACCCGGTAGTGTATACTGTTATTCGTATTTGTAAAAGTAAGTTTGCTCTCATTAATACACATTATGTAGACTTGAAACGGTTGTCGGTATATCGTGTTCACTGCCCAATTTAATAAGCAATAATTCAATGTTAACTTTAACTTAGAGAGTTTTGTGACTTATGTATAAAATGTTTTTATTTCAACGAAGTAGACCATATCTGCCACCGGTGTAGGTTGTGTCACATAAAAAGAATTATGACAGTCTAATAACAAAATGGGTGTCTTGTTTATTGTTTTGTACGAGTGAAGTATATATTTACTATACAAATATTAATTAAATAGATAAACATTGTCCTGCTACAGAGCAATAAAAATAGAATAACAGACTAAAAAGAGAGTAGAATAAATGAAAATATACAGTTCTCCATCGGAAGTAAAACTATCCCGTCTTTAAAACAATAAACAATTACAAACATTTACTTATAACATTTTACTTTAATCATAATTTGGGCTATTTTAGATATTAGCTTACATGAATATAGTGGTTTTCATATTTAAAGATAATAACACTGCCAATCTGAATGATTTAAGGTGTGTAGTAAATCATCAGCATTCATTTTACGTGACACGATTTATACCTGTTGTGTTTGCGATTTTTACAAGAAAGAAACACGCGTTAGACCCTGTTCACAAATAGGTTTTAGACAAACACAATGCTGCCATAACATCAGTAAGAACTCGTCTATTTCCTTTTGCACAAACTGTAACAATGATTGGATCACAGATATCTTTAAAGTATCTGGATTGCATCATAGTGCATAGAGTGCAGAGGAATTTTATCTATATTTAGTAAAGACAAAGTAAAACTTGCAAACGCGGTGTTTTACTGCACGATTTTCCGGTCATACAGTCTTCGATTAACAAAAAATTTAATGGATTTTATGACAGGAAAAATGGTCTGAAAAATTAATTATGAGAATTCGGAAAAGCAATATGCTGCGGTTTAGCGCACGGTGATTCGTATACGCAAATCAAAATGGCGCTTTGTATTGTGCGTGTGTTTCATCATGTTTGTGTAAACAAGTGATAGCAAAGTGACAAACATGACGTGACGTAAGTAATGTGTTGTATAAGTTGATCGCAAAATACGCCGACTACTTACGAGCTCAGTCATAGATTGTCTAGTATTTCTGAATTGGTTGTAATTATAGAGTTAGCGGCTTAGGTTTGCCCCATTAGCGCGTTGCGTTACCGCTGTGCCGTTTTCCGTATATTTTAAATGACATGTCACATTAAGACGTTGCGTCGACTCAGGTGAAGTTCCAACAGATTGACATACGAGATACAATACGGAGGGAGGGTGATGCGCTGTGCTATCGGAACTCCGACGCAACGACGAACAGTGCTTCATGAAAAACACTTATTTTGTATGCATGGTTGAGACTTGACTTTGAGACGTCGCAACAAAGGTGTGGCATACAATATGTTGATTCGTTGCGTTGACAACGCAACGCACTAATGAGGCATCACCCTGTAGGTTCAGAGCCGGCATACTAGATGCATCGTAGTATATTTGTTAGTGTCCAAGACATTGACATTGCTGGCCGCTGAAATAGACTAAAATCAATTAATGCCACGCTTTACTTATGCGGCTGGCCTTTAAAATGTATAGATATGAAATTTTAGTATGGCGTGCAAAGATTTTGTGATCTAAGGTAAGCTCAAAGCTGACAAATGATACGTGATTACGATGACCTATCCTAATTCTTATTGCTATGTGTACGGTTATGTGTATTTTCGGCAGGTAAACTGCGAATTCGGTTGAGAGTCTAGTCGGGTTAAAAATGTTATGGAATTTCAAAATTTTCTATTGGAGCCCGAAAGTAGAATATCGTCTTGCTGGGGGTAAGTAAATTATTTCGGCCTTGCTCTTGATATATAATCGGGCTGTGAGAACAAGTTCATTAGAGAGTGCACCTGTGCTTGTTTAGAGATTTGTGCACTTACGTGGGTAGTGTTTGTTGAGAAGTGACGTGGAAATACGGTTAGATGAGCATTATTGTTATAATTAGTAGGTGAAAAGGCGTTGCGCAGCTCATTTGCCTCTTGCAGATATATCTCAGGCGCTATCCCTTTTGTCATCGCTTGATGATTAAATCGTGTAAATGAAATCGGTCGATCGTTACATTTGATCGGATCGCATGATGTAATTAAATCGTGCGATGAAACCGGTCGATCGGTACTTTTGATCGCATCACATGATGTGATTAAATCGTGCGATGAAACCGGTCGATCGTTACATTTGATCGCATCGCATGATGTGATTAAATCGTGCGATGAAACCGATCGATCGTTACATTTGATCGCATCGCATGATGTGATTAAATCGTGCGATGAAACCGGTCGATCGGTACTTTTAATCACTATGTTTGAACCAGTAGCGTGTACTTCTTAAGTGTAAAAATATTAAGGATGCATTACGAGCATCATTGCAGAAGGAATTTATCTTTTTTTTAATTTTAATAGTGGATACCCTACCTATAAGCCTTGTGCACGCCACTGGTTTGAACGCACGAGCGTGCGATCGTGTCCGTCGGACGCACGCATCACCCTACGAGCGATGACAAGGACAGTGCCCAATGGCAATCTGCGATCAACTTTTTAGTCCGGCCAATCTGTTACGCTAGCGTAGGTAAAATTCTCTTTATATTTTTCTACAAAAACAAATTAATTCCATGTGATTGTATAGTACAGTAACGATATGAATGTAAAAAAAATATATTATTTAAATCATTATTTATTTAGCGCCAGTAGAGCGAAATTATATACCTAACTGAAACTGAGATATATTTTGGAGCGGATTCGTGTAATAGGAAGTAGTTTTACCTTATTTTATTTATTATAGTTTTGCACAATGTTTCATGAAATAATATTTTTATTGATGATTCGTGTAAAGGAGATAGAGATTAGCACTGAACTTTGGCATGGATTATGTGATGATAAGATTATAATCTATTTGGAGAAATAGATAAAACTGTTAATATTCGTATTAGAAATGCGAACGCACGCATAGGTAATGAAATTTTGTATACAGAGTTCCTAGTGGCAGATTTCATATTGTGACGGTCGCGTAATGTAAACGCTAAATTCTAAGGAATTAAAATAGCGCCATCTAGTGCACTACTGCACAACTGTTTCATTTCATATAAATTTGCGTTTACGTTTACGCGATCGTCACAGTATGAAAACATTGAAAACTCCCACTAGGCACTCGGTTTGTTATTCGTACAGAATATAACCTACTTGTACAAAATCTATTTTAATACATTCACTGTCCCCATACAAAGTTATCTTACTACCCCACAAACCTAAACAGGTATTTAGGTTATATTATATTAATTTAAACTTTATCAGAAAAATAATTTTTCGTAATACAGTTTTCCATTTTTCTCGAGATTACCTCGTGAGCCCACGTTGGGGTCACGGACCTGTGACGAGAAACTGGTGTGAGCCTACATATGGCTCACTGGAATGTACACGTGTTAACAAAATAATCCAAGAGCAAAAGCTACGTAGTACGTACGTTTAATTTCACCTCCATAGTTCTCGTTCGCTGGGAATACGGGGATAAAATATTTAAGCGTAACAATAAAATTCACTTTCGCATTTATAATATAAATATGGATATCGTTTTCTCAAAGATAATAAACATAAGTTCAGTGCTAACCTCCATACGTACGTGATTTTTAAACTCCATACGTACGATGGTAGGTGCCCAAAGCTACAAAAATTGCATTGGATAGTGTGTTATAAATTGTTTATTTCATGGGGATTTAACCTATTTTACTATGATTTAAACACATTAGTGCCTATTTGATTGAACAAGATCCTCCAAAAACATGTCAGATAACTGTACTATAGTCCAGGATTCGGTAAGCATATTTACAATTAATTACTAGGTATCAATTTAATTTATAGTACTCGTAGTAGAGTAGCTTTGTCTTGATCGGTATCTTTAACTCAACTTTTATATTTACAAAAATTCTTGCTTCTGGTAGCTAACAGGGTAACTATAGGTAATGAAAACTTCTGAACTAGGAAAAAGATAACATGCCACGAAATTTGTAGGACAATGTAACATTAAAACACAACTGGTTAGTAACAATTTCTGACGACCTTATTGATTTTGGAAAAGGAGTTGTTCTAAAATTATTACTAAACAGCTGTTTTTTTACTATTGCTTAATTAATATGCAACTTAACAGCCACATTGTCCTACAAATTGCGTGGTATGTTGTCTCGTTGCTACGCCCAGAAAATTTTATTACCTAGTAACCCTGTTAACTACCAGAATCAAGAATTTCGCAAATATAAAAGTTAGGCGTCTAATGAAGATGAAGCTACTCACGGAAACTTAACTTGATAGTAATTAATTTTAAAAATGCTCCTCGGATCCTGGACTATTAATTTGACAGATGCAGTTATGCTTTTTACAGTTTTTATAGGAATAGAGTAGCCTTCTCATTTTAGTTAAATTTGGAGATTAGTGTACAAAGGAATTGGTAACATTGAATAGTAAAAAAAAATGTCAATATAAATATATGTATTAGAATTAAGCAAAATTGGTAGATACTTGTTATGTATAGATTAAACAAGAAAAAGTTTATTTTTTCTATGTATTATCTGTGATGTGTGCAGTTAGTTACTGTAGTACCTACTCGAAACTGTACAAAGGCGTCTTTAGGTGTTGTCAATTTCTAATAGCCGCGTGATTAGGTAACTTGAAAATTGTAATGAGTGTTGTTATGAAAAATAATAAAAATGTGGCTTATATTTGTGTGGAGGAGATATTTTTCCATGGTTAATAATAATCTGAAATAACGATCAAAATCTAAATGTTTTTATATATCGCCAAAGCTCAGGGGCCTTAGCCATGTGTCACGTCGATTTTCTTTCTACAAACGCTTCGAAAACTAACAGAATGTATGGGATTGACGTACACTATCGACAGGTCACGTGATCAAGTTTTCGATCGGATCTGTCATTCCCATACATTTTGTTCGTTTTCGAAGCGTTAACGTTTGTAGAAAGAGAATCGACGTGTCACATGGCTACAGCCCCTGGACACGAGGCATACGACTGTGCAGAGTCCAGACAGATCTCAGACTTCTGAGCTGTCTGTTTGGAACTTACTTAGTCTTAGAACTTACTTAGTTTATTAGCTGATTTAAGCTGTTTTAATTAATTGCTGATTTCCATCAGTATTAACGTGAGAAGTGTGATCAGCATCAGAGTTATTATTTCATCATAAATTATGCCTCCTAATTTAGGGATATGCTTGTATAAATCAATTGCAAAGTTATTTATTAATTTAACTTTACAAAAGTACCTTCTATTTATTAATAAATTTAATTTCCGCCATTCAAATTAGATTATAATTATTATTAAAAATGTTCACAGAATTCAATAATATTATAATAAAAAATTCGCTATTGGTTCGTTCCAAAAGTGACGTAGCAGTACGCACTAACTAGTTCTGGCAACCAATAGAAAAGTGTTTTGACATTTGTGACGTCATCACAGTACACTTCAACACAACACGCTAAAATGGCGGTGTAAAATATGTCAATTAATTTTTAATATTTATTTTGCATTAAATAATAGTATTTTCTGTTTTATGGCTATTATCATAATATTGGAATGGCAGAAAACAACTAAAAGTTATAAAAAATACATGAATATTCCTGCTTAATTTTATACTTAATTTTGAATTTATATTATCCCTTCACTATGTATTGAGTAAACATTACTTATGTTATTAAATAAAACCTATTGACTTATTGAATATAACAGAATTCGCTCCAGTAGGTATACAGTATGAAAAATATGTATTTGTAAAAATTAAATTATAACAATATACGATTTCACTTTGCCTAATATTAATAGTGTAGGTATGAAAATTGTATAAATATTGTAAAAGTAAGAGAGAAATATATTTTAATTGTAATATTGTGAAGCGGATGCTCATGTAAATATTGTAGTGTATAAAGTTCTAAAGTGTTAGAAATACACGAAGTTATATATTTAATTTTGTGTTTTATTGTCATTATTATATGATATCATACTTGCGGACGCCCGTGACTTCGTCCGCGTGAAACTCGATGTAAACTTTCAACTACCCCTACCCTAACCTGCCCCTACTCTACCCTACCCTACCCCGACCCTACCCCTACCCTATCCCTACTCCTACCCTATCTCCACCCTACCCCTACCCTACTCCTACCTTACTCCTACCCTACTATATAATAAAATATCAAATTGTCATCCATACGTCATTACATATCTGTCATTATACGTCAATTACATAGCTTTCATTTGCGTTTTGCGTTTCATGTCAAGTCACACGGGAATGCTGTCGAACGAGATAAAAAGTATACTATGTCCTTCTCCTGGCTCTAAACTACCTCCCTGCCAATTTTCAGCTAAATTGGTTCAGCCGTTCTTGAGTTATAAGTGGAGTAACTAACACGACTTTCTTTTATATATATAGATAAAATATTATTATGTATCACTACCAGATGCCTCGCGGTTTCACGCGCGTAGTACACGCTCCGTATATAGATTATCCCCTACAAATACAACAGACTTTACCTCTTTATAATATTATAATATAGACTAATAGATAAATTACCTAGAACTTTAAAATATTTACCTATTATAAAATATTACCAGCGGACCTGATAGATGTCTCGTTTTTATTCCTAAAAGCGCGATCCCCACTCAAACATACCTACATACCACCTATATACCTACTAAACATCCAAATCTATCCACCCGCTAACCGCTTAGAGTTTAATGACTAACATAAGTAGATAATACAGTCCGCTAGTAGCGAATATTCTTTAAAAAATAATCAACGCAGTTAAAAGATAAGTACACTTAGTAGGTTCATAAACATATTGTCACCTGAACCAAAATCTACTGTGTAAGAACTGACCGTGAACCAGGGGCGTATCTACCGCCGTATCAGCTGTATCAATGATAAGGGACCCCCAGACTGCAGGCGGCCCTTACCTACGTGTGAAAGCCAAAGTTAGTAAAATGTAATCCTCAATGTGATTTGACGGCTGCGTGGCGCAGTGGGTAGTGACCCTGCTTTCTCCATCCAGGGCCCTGGGTTCGATTCCCACAACTGGAAAATATTTGTGTGATGAGCATGAGTGTTTTCCAGTGTCTGTGTGTATTTATACATCATATAAGTATTTATAAGTAGTATATAATTGTATATTAATATTATAATATCAACTATCTTAACACCCATAACACAAGCTACTTTGTATGCTTACTTTGGGGCTAGATAGTGATGTGTATTGTTTAAGTATATTATTTATTATCTCTTTTGGTTTGAAGAGTCTTATGAAATCCCGTATATTCATAGGTTCTTCAAACATCTTTCTGTTTAAAGAAATCTTTACCCTTCATATTGGGCCCCCCAAATAATTTTGATGCAGGGCCCCTCCAAGGCCTAGAGCAGGGTAGGCGAACCAATGGCACGCGTGCCATTGATCGCACGCGACACAATATTTTGGGCACGTCGCCGATCATAAAACATGTGTAAAGTAGGTATTTGACATAAATTATTTGTCATCTAACCTGCAGCAACAGAAGTCACACTAATTTTACAATAATTTAATTTATGCGTGTAATAAAAACATTCCAAAATGTACCTCTTTTGTTTACTTTATTTCATAAAGAGTTTTGATAGTATTTATTATTGTTATTCTCCAAATAATCAGAAAGTCAAAATTATTTGATGGCACGCCAATGACCCCATTAAACATTTTTTAGAAAAAATGGCATGTTGATGCATAAAGGTTCGCCTACCCTGGCCTAGAGTCATGAAGCTATCAATGTTTTGTAAAACAAAACAAGGTAGGTACTTGTAGGTAGTTACAAAAATTCTACTATAAAGGTATTCCGATAAATACGGGTCCCCTATTTCTAATGTTGTAATTGCTAGATAGGTCAATTATTTACGTCTTCCGAAGATAAGTGAACGTAGGTATATAGGTTTTTTTTTTTTTTATTCTTTACAAGTTAGCCCTTGACTGCAATCTCACCTGATGGTAAGTGATGATGCAGTCTAAGATGGAAGCGGGCTAACTTGTTAGGAGGAGGATGAAAAACCACACCCCTTTTCGGTTTCTACACGGCATCATACCGGAACGCTAAGTCGCTTGGCGGTACGTCTTTGCCGGTAGGGTGGTAACTAGCCACAGCCGAAGCCTCCCACCAGCCAGACCTGGACAAATTAAGAAAATCTCAATCTGCCCAGCCGGGGATCGAACCCAGGACCTCCGTTTTGTAAATCCACCGCGCATACCACTGCGCCACGGAGGCCGTCAATACGTATAATAATAGGTAATAATGACTACTATTTAAATAGGTAAAATGTTAATATAATTAAATAACTTGATACCTAACTTGCTAATGATATAATATAATTTTCATTTTCCTTTAAACAAATAAAAACACATGTATTTTAAAAACTATTTAATTAATGTCATGTACCTAATAATTTTACAAATTATGGTATAATTTATACAGACTAGGTAATAAATAACATACAAACTTTTTGAAATCGCCATTAATAAATAAAAGCTTGCTAAATCATAACCGATCGTCGTGTTTTAGATCCCATAAAGTTTTGCCACACTTGGCCGACCCATCCCGTAGTAGGCTCTCTGAAAGTAATTAAAATACGATATAATCATTATCAAAAACACGTCAAGTAGCAAACCATATATTTATATTGTAATAAGATCATGGAAACGAAAAAAATATAGGAGATCAATTTTAAAATTGATTTTTCTCGCTTATCTCTCGGAGTAGAGCTATAGCCTGTGGGAGATATTTCCAAGCAATTTTTTCAGGTATATTAAACGAAGTGTAACATCATCATCATTATCAACCCATAATCGGCTCATTGCTCCTCCAATCTCCTCTCAGAATGAAAGTGGTTAGGCCTTAGTCCACCACACTGACAAAATGCGGATTGGCAGACTTCACACACGTAGCAAACAAAATTTTCAGGTTTCCTCACGATGTTTTTCCTTCATCGTTTATGACACGTGATTTCTAATTTCATAGAATGCAAACTGTAAATTTGGAGGTGCATGCACCGGAAAGAATTCGAACCCACGTTCTCCGAATCATATCCACTGGGCGATCACTTCACAAAAACATAATTAGGTACTCATGATATAATAAGGTTTTTATCTATAACTTTAACTAAATTAATACGTTAATTTACTTACTGTTTTTTACAACTATACATGTTGTTAACTTTTTTGACGTCACCGCGACTGAGGCCTTCTCGCTGGCCAAGCTTCATGTCTTTCATCTGCAGCAACATGAAAACAGTATTTTAACAAGAAGAGGGTACAAATTAGATATAGCAAGACAGTATAATTTCAGGGAGGCCCAGTTTGTATTTTCTACCACCTAAGGAAAGCGAAGGATGAGGAGAGACTTCCTCTCCTCTTGTGTCTTTCAATTAAAACAAAAATAAATTCATCTTCTTGTGTACTTTTGATTTTCATCCCTCCGCATTATGTGCCCATACAATGCTAACTATATTACTCCTCAACTTTTCTGCAACTGGAGCCTTATGACTTCTTATATATTATACAGGTAAATTTAATAATAAGGAAATCAGTAAGATACGTTGGGAGAATGCAGTCAGAGAATATGTATTCGGCTATATAACATGACCACACATAGCTTAGTTCTAAGAACGGGTATCAAGGGCGGTTCTGGTGGGCTCTTGCCAGGTTTGGCTAGGCGAGGAGATTAACTTGAGCGGAGAAGGGGTTAACTGCTAAAGTACTAAAGGATATAAAAAAGCGATGTCGTGAGAGTGGTTTGCCTAAACAGCCAAAACGCGAGGTTGTTGAAAAAAGAAAAAGAACAAGAAAGAGGCCCCTAACAGCTGATGTCAACTTTGCATCTCGCACCTTCAGTCCCGTCGTGACCACGATCCATGCAACTGGGTCGAAATATCGACATCAAAAATCTCGTCGTTTTATCGTGGTATATACCCGTTTAAATAATATTCATACTAAAGGATATATTTAACCTTACACCCATCGGTCACAAGTCCGGGATTTCGCTCAAGCAAATAACAATCTTAGTAGGAATTGTTAGACCTTATAGGCTTGTTTTGCCCCATATATTCGCTTCTGATGTCAACCCGTCTCCGACACTTTGATTACCTACCTTGGGAACAATGGTCTTCTGTGTGTTTTTGGAGAAAGCGAACTCAGAATAATGCATCACACTGTTGTAATCGTAGGACACGCCGTAGTCGTACGTGCGCTTAGCGTCAGCTTTCTTAAAATTATTTTCGGCTCCTGAAAAATTTTGAATAAATTATTATATCCATATCAATGGTTGAATTATATTTAAAAAGAACTTATTTGCGTTTACGTTTTACGTAAGTTAGTTTTCTTTACATATTACAAATGATTGCACGTTTGGAACAATGTATTCGTAACTTAAATTTTAAGTTGATGGCAGCGTAGCGTAGTGGGTAGTGCTTTCTGCATCGGAAATTAAGTTTCGACTTTACTTATCACCAAAAAAACATAACCCAAAAGTGCTTGGGAATTAAAGGCGGATTTATAGGCGGCGGCAAGGGTGGCAAAGTATTTGACTTTAATATGTCGTGTTCTGACACATCGGGACAATGTTTTGAATCAATACAGCCGCAGCTCTTGAAGACAGCGTCACAACTCATCACTGCCGCGCGCGCATATTAATCTGACGTGTCGCGATGTCATCGTTCCAGCTCAATCCGCAACCCACTGCTCTGACGCGAACCGAAGTCAGGTATGATGCGACACATCATCAGAAGCCATCACGACATGTCACAACACATAAGTGTAAACTTTGCCATACAAAATGTATGATACCGATTCTGTTCTCATACGTCACTACACGACACGTCAGACAAATATTTTGACGTTGATGACAATAAATTACCGGTTTTAATATTGCCGTATTGTATAGTGACGAAGTCGTCCCTCTCTGGTCGACTTTGCTCGTGCAAAAATCCGATAGCGTGTAGCAACTCGTGTAATATGGTCCCCTTCTTGCTTACGCAGCCGGGAGCCTGGAGGTTCACCTCTTGACGGCCGCCTAGAATATTAAGGAACAGTTAGTTTACTTCTCGTATTGTAAAGCTGATTTCTGGCTGACTTCAAGCAATCTCTTTCTGTTTGTGTGACTGTCTGTGTTATCGTAGCTTTTTATGTAAACTGTTATCTGTTATTTTGATACTTTTTAAATAGGAACTAGGTTATTTATAAATTAACGACTTACAAGATATAGAAGTTACTACGCTAACTTAGTAATATGATAATTCAGCGGGTCCCAAAATGGGTTCCATAGGGTTGTTACCAGATTTTCGCTAATTTGTTTATTTAATATCACAGTACGTTATGAGTTAAGGATCACCAACCAACACTACCTATTCCTCGATACCTAAGCTATGTATTGTCACTACAAAGTCACTACAAACAGACAAACATAAGGTTTTTTTTAAGTGCTAGTGCCTAAAGTAACTTTTTTTGAATTTAATTGTGAATGATTTACACAGTTTCAAACAAAAGGCAACGTATAAAAACACTTTTTTGTAACTGAGAGTTGTAGGTAGAAAAGGTAGGTAGGTTTCGTATGTAGAAAAATAATACCAATCCGTCCAACACTGGACCAGCAGCCCGTGTTAGTGTTCTTGATCAGAATGTAGTCCGTCTGTCCGCTGTGAGGCACGAACCGCAGACACGTGAGGCGATGGTAGTCTGCTATTGCTCGCATTATGTTGTCGCGTTGCTCTTTAGCTACAAAACAAAATGCAAGTTTTGATCTCATCTTAAGATATGGCTATGATTTATTTTAATATGCGGTTCCTGATTCAATTCCCTTGCCTACTCGTTGCACTAAAATCGTAGTTACCTACTTTTAACAGAAGATATACGATTAAGAGACAAAGGAGGAGAGTATTTGACGTTTTCAAAAGTTATAGTTAATTTATTTAACATAAAGTGAAATAGAGCGAGAGACTTCGTAACTTTATAAAAGCCGAATGTTTGTCAGCCCTTTATAGTAAGTAAGAAAATTAGCTTAGTGGAAGGGTTTCTTGAAAGGATTGTTTTGTTTTTTTAAGACCTGTCACAAAGCTAAGCGACGGCTACTGGGGACATTTCTCATTATCTTGAACAAAATAGGAAAAAAAACATACAGACGAATTGAGAATCTCCTCCTTTTTTTGAAGTCGGTTAAAAATACGCTTTATATTTGGACGATTGATGACTGGGACTTGAATGATGACCGGAAACTATCAAAGTCCAAACTCCATCGTTGCCTAACGTAGGAGTAACTTATCTATTGTAGGACCATGGGCTGAAAAACTTTAATTTTTCAGGTACATCCGGCTCTTAGACCAAAATATTTTGAATTATAAACTTACTGTACGTTGTATCAATCACATATGGTATAATGCCGTTTGACCACCTAGATGTTGTTTCGCGCATCCCATTCCTCCCTAGCTGCGGCATCAGTATGTCACCCTCAGCGTACCCTCCCATTTCCTCGGGGTTCATGAGCGACGACTCTGTCCATTCGGCTACGGTGTCACCTTAATCATAAAACGGTTATTACGAGTATATCAATATCAGCAATGATGTAACTATACCATCCAATGCCCATGAACATGGAACCTAGAAAATTAGCCACATTGTATTTTTTTTTTAATGTTAGATAGTTTGGATTGACCTTTGATCCGTAGTCCTGTGGCATTTTGTCAGCTCTGCCCCCTTATAGTTTCGCTACTGATTATTAACATATTTGATTACCCACTTTTGCAGCATTTGATACTGTATTTATAAAATGTTGAACATAACTTATGGACATACATATAATATGTATATGAATATAATATGTATATGAATTAAGTTCTTTATTTATTTTTCTACAAAAAACATTTAAATTAAGCCTAACCACAGTCCAACACAAACCACAGTTGGTTTTACTGTGCACTGGTTAATTAATAAACAAAAAGAGAAGAAAAACAAAGAACAATTATTAGCGGGTAGTTAAATAAATATCATATATATATTGTGAGTGAACCGCTGCTGTGACGCTACACAGTAAATCAAAGAGCTGATGCATAATTTAATCCTTACGAATTAATTTTGAAACAGGTCTAGTTATTAAATAATAGAAAACTTCTAAAACTCACCACTTTCATTTTGCGGTAATCCAAATGCCTCTGGCCCCAAACTGGATACATCTACAGCAAAATCATCACCATCTATACTGTTCTCTCCAGCATCCACTATTATAACATCCGTATCATCAATATCCACTGGCAAGGCAGTTACTCCAGAAAACAAAACAAAACTCCATAATAAAAATAATACTTCCATCTTGATATTTATTTATTAAGACTTAAATTCAAAGGTGTTTCTCAAAAGGGTCCTTATGGTGTCACAGTTGGAAGTCGTATGGTGAAAATTCTTAGTTAGCCTAATTTATATAAGAGCATATAGTGTACACAGACCATCTAAAGTTCGTTACTCTTTCTTGATAAAGGATTTACGAAGGAAATAAAACACGACGATAAGGAATGCGCTAAAGTTTGTTTTAGGTGTTATTTTACGTACGAGCTAATCAGGATGATTTAACTGTGTAGTTTTCCGGATGTTAATTATTTTATCGTATCTAGTTTCCTTATTTGTACAAACGTGTTTTTCATGTGTTTTCCGAGAAGGTAAGGTGAACGATTACTTTATGTAAGTTTGTTCGTACAAGCGTCTTTATATAAGTAAATAATAATTGTTTTTGAAAAAAAAAAACTAAAAACCCCACACAGCGTTTTTAAAAGCTTGAAGTTCAACCTCAAGTAAATAATGGAATTAAAAAAAAAGAAAGATAGTAAGAGCCTTATTAGGTAACATGGCTTTTGACTAACTAAGAATCACGTTTGCTTTCTAGAGCATGTTAAACAAACGAAATATATACATAAATCTATCTGATAAATACTTAACCTTCAACAAACATTAATTGCCTCCGTGGCGCAGTGGATTAACAAGACGGAGGTCCTAGGTTCGATCCCCGGCTGGGCCGATTGAGATTTTCTTGATTGGTCCAGGTCTGGCTGGACGGAGCCTTCGGCCGTGGCTAGTAGCGCTATAAAGAAACCGTATACACCGATATCGTAGCATCTGACGAGATTCTACGATCCTGGAATAGTGCTACGAGCTTACGTAGAGTATGCGTAGCAATGTTGTAAGGCAGAGCAACAGAAGAAAGAACATGAAAAACAGCTGAATTTATTGTTTTCATTTTCAATTTAGTTTCTTTGCGTACCTATTTGTTACTTATGTACCTAACTGAATTTACTGAATATGAATATGAAGTATGGCATAGCCTTAACAAACTACTACTGCCAAGGATATAAATACCAAGGATAAAAGAGATTTCTACCAGTGACAGAAATCTCATAAAGATATAAGTATTTCCTTGTCCACTGTTGTTCGTTTTACTTGTATGTGTCACTAATGTTGGTACTAAATTAAAAAAAAAGTTGAAAAAAAAATAAATAAAAAACGAGTTAATAGACACTTGAAATTAAATAAGGAATTAACCTAATAAAATATATACTTTATACGGTGTTGCGAAATGATTAACAAATCATTAGAATTGCTCTAGTCTTGCTAAGCTCAAAAACAGTTTTAGCCCATTTTGGAAAATTTCATTTTTGTTTTGTTTATTGTACTGTAAAAAAGAAATTGAAAATAGCATACGATTGATGTTGCAAATTCAGCCTGTCCACCGGATTATATAGCGGTAAATAAATAAAGTAATTAATAATTGTTGTAGATATATTTTAAACGAAAACATAATGGAAAATGTATTAAGATTTTACATATTAGTAAAGGTATCTACTATAGCCCTTTTAGTGTAGCTGTAAGTAAATAATTCATATTCGGAAGTATCACGTCATGTTAACCTAAATGTCACCGGATGCTGTCATACAGCAGTGGATAGGTAGCCTTCAGGCTTCAACGTAATTGTATTGATACCTACACTATGTATGTTTAGTCTATTTTAGGAACAGGCTTTTGATTTTGATAGTATTTCTACTCTAATATGTATGTACTTTGTACACATTAGGACCGTTTATATCTTTTTCACATTTAGCGTGCCAGACACGTGCCGTGGCAGACAAAATAATATTATTCTTATGCAGTGTATTTTTTTATGTGTGCATTTTAAGAAATTAAATATCACGTGTCTTACACGGTGAAGGAAAACATCGTGAGGAAACCTGCATTCCAGAGAATTTTCTTAATTCTCTGCGTGTGTGAAGTCTGCCAATCCGCATTGGGCCAGCGTTGTGGACTATTGGCCTAACTCTTTTCTTTCTCAGGGGAGACTCGTGCTCAACAGTGACCCGAGATATATCTTTAACCATTCTTTATCACTTTATTTTATTTAACTGCTATCTCTGATCCGCTAAACTTTGCAACACAATCGAATGCTATTTTCAATTAATTTTTTCTTAAACCTGGTTTCGAAAAATTATGTAGGTAGGCACAGCGGACTTTTTTTTTTATTCTCTACAAGTTAGCCCTTGACTACATTCCCACCACATAATGCAATCTAAGATGCAAGCGGGCTAACCTGTTAAGAGTAGGATGAAATCCAAACTCCTTTCGGTTTCTACACGATATAGTACCGGAACGCTAATTGTTTGGCGGTACGTCTTTGTCGGTAGGGTGGTAACTAGCCACAGCCGAAGCCTCCCACCAGCCAGACCTGGAAAATTAAGAAAACCTCAATCGTCCCAGCTGGGGATCCAGTCCGATCGTCTTGTAAATCCACCGCGCATGCCACTGCGCCACGGAGGCCGTCAAAACGAATGATTGTGAGCTTAGCGAAACTAGAGAAATTCTAAAGAATCATTCGCATCATCATTTAAATGATTTACTATACTAAGTAAATTCGTAACTTCAAGTCTCTTATTTTTACCTCAGAGTAAGAATATTATTATTGCTGCATGTTAATTATTAAGGATTTTATTATCTTTTTAATTCCTTTATTTACTAAAGTTTGAACTTTCAGCTTGTCGCGTTTTTTGTTTTTTTTTTTTTATTAAAACAATTATTATTTACTTGTATAATGAACCTTATAATATATATTAGATAAAGTGATCGTTTGACTTACCTTCTCTAAAAACACAATTATTACTTATTTATTATTCTACAAAATACATATTTAAATTATGCCTTACATGATGCAACACAAACCACATTTGGTTTGTGTTGCATCATGTAAGTTGTGCACTGGCTAAAATGGCACAAGAAAACACGTTTGTACAAATAAATAAACTAGATACGAGTACGATAAAATAATTAACATCCGGAAAGCTACACATTCAAATAATCCTGATTAGCTTTTAAACTGAATAAAACCTAAAACTAACTTTAGCGCATTCCTTATCGTCGTATTTTATTTCCTTCGTAAATCCTTTATCGAGAAAGAGTAACGAACTTTAGATGGTCTGTCTGCACTATTCTCTTGTATAAATTGGGCTAACTACGAATTTTTACCATACGACTACCAACTTCGACACCCTAAGGATACTTTTGAGAAATACCTTTGAATTTCACTTGTCAAATAAATACCAAAATGGATGTATTATTTTTATTATGGACTTTTGTTCTGTTTTCTGGATTAAACGCCATGCCAGTGGATATTGACGATACGGACGCTATACTAGTGGATGCCGGAGAGAATAGTATAGATGGTGATGATTCTGCTATAGATGTATCCAGTTTGGGGCCAGAGGCATTCGGATTGCCGAAAAATGAGAGTGGTGAGTTTCTACCACCCACACTTTTTCAAGATAAATTTCCAAGGATTCCGTCATGCAATAGCGTATTCATCATTCGATGCATACTTATTCCAACCTTAACAAAGGTGCCTCAAATATGCAGATTAGTTACGTTCAATGTTAATATAATACCATATTATCATAAACGCTAAAAGTAATCGTCGAACATGTACCTATTTACTGAAAAAATATATTCAAACCCCTGATCTAGTAAACCTATAGTGCTTTTCAGATATCATGGGTATGGTGACTATTCGTTTCACTCTTGAACGTTTGCCGGGATTTTAGATACGTATTATGAACGTCACTATCTCAAAAACATTTTAAGCAATAGTCTCATTGGTTAGTTACCTAGCATAAGTTTCAAATCACAAGATTCCTAGAATCTCTTGATTTGAAACCTGACTTCGAGACCTGCTTCGGGTTATTGAATGTCTAGATTTACTTTTATCTAAGTAATTTACAATAAAAATTCTGAGCTCTAAACTCCTAAGCTCCTAAGCCCGTCAACCCACATTGGATCAGCGTTGTAGGTAAGCTCTATATCGCCTGATTTAATTTTGGAGTCACTTTTCTGATAATGAGATTTAAGTTCAAGTCCTGGGAATTGGGCTGTGTATTATGAGTACCATATTCCAAATCAAACTCTTATAAGGATGGGAGGCCTGTAGTATAGGCACACATATAGTGGCCGAAATAATGCCAAATAATAACTTTATGATTAAGGTGACACAGTAGCGGAATGGACAGAGTCGTCACTCATGAACCCCGAGGAAATGGGAGGGTACGCGGAGGGTGACATACTGATGCCGCAGTTAGTAAGGAATGGGATGCGCGAAACAACATCTAGGTGGCAAAACGGCATTATACCATATGTGATTGATACAACGTACAGTAAGTTTAAACTTTCAAAATATTATGGATCATATATAATAGGAATTTATAAGCTTTAGGTCTAAAAGCCGGATGTTCTTCAATTTGTAAAAATTTCAAGTTTTAAACCCATGGTTTTACAAAAGATAACTACAGTTCTTGCGCTGTAGCGTCGTTTAATTCTTGAAAGTTTGCCGCCATTCACGATAAAAGTATACGTATTATGAACGTGGTACAGGAAACTGTCACCCGCACGATGTTACAGCGCACATATGATAGGTACTCGCATGTTAGGCAACTATGGAGTTTCCAGTCATCATTCAAGTCCAGACCAATCAATCTTCCAAGTATTATGTGTGTTTTTTCTATTTTGTTCAAGATAATAATGAGAAATGTCCCCAGCCGTCGCATAGCTTTGTGACAAGTCGTAAATAAACGAAGCAACCCTTTCGCGAAACTAAACTAACTTTATTACTTACTAACTATTTATCAGCAACAAGGGCTGACAAACTTTCAGCTTTTATAAAATTACGAAGGCTCTCGCTCTGTTTCACTT
This sequence comes from Bicyclus anynana, assembly GCF_947172395.1. Lineage (NCBI taxonomy): Eukaryota > Metazoa > Arthropoda > Insecta > Lepidoptera > Nymphalidae > Bicyclus > Bicyclus anynana. The sequence goes on from NC_069090.1 coordinate 9,222,128, forward strand.
TTTGTTAAATAAATAAACTATAACTTTTGAAAATGTCAAATAATCGCCTTTGTCTTTTAAGCGTAGGCCTTATTCGCACGAGAGTTAAAAAAGCGATGCGATAAAACGCAGCTTTGGCGGGCGTAGCTTAGCTACACAGCAAAAAAGCGTCGAGTTTTAAAAGCTGTCGTGTGAACTTAATTTACTTGGGATATACTTGGGAATTTACTTGGGATATACTTGAAAATATACTTGGGAATACTTTTGTTGTATTTGAACGCTTCTTTAACGTCCGTTACGTCTTGTACAAAATGAGGGATAAAGCTTCTGTTAAGAATGTAGGTAACTGCGATTTTACTGCAACGAGTAGGGAAGGGAGTTGAATTAGGAACCGCAGATTAAAATAGAAGAGCCGTGATATGAACTCTGCCTCCGATTCTGGAGAGTGTGTGGTGGTGTGCCTCGAATCCGGTCCGGGGCGGGCACCTCCAACTTTTCAGTGTGCATTTAAAAAAAAAAAATCACGTGAACTGTGAACTGTGAAGGAAAACATCGTGAGGAAACCTGCATACCAGAGAATTTTCTTCATACTCTGCGTGTGTGAAGTCTGCCAATCGGCATTGGGCCAGCGTGGTGGACTATTGGCCTAACCCCTCTCATTCTGGGAGGAGACTCGAGCTCAGCAGTAAGCCGAATATGGGTTGATAACGAGAACGAGATTAAAATAAATTCAACTATTATACTAAGCTTGTATTTTGTTGTTCAGCTCAAGCGCAACGCGACATCATAATGCGAGCAATAGCAGACTACCATCGCCTCACGTGTCTGCGGTTCGTGCCTCACAGCGGACAGACGGACTACATTCTGATCAAGAACACTAACACGGGCTGCTGGTCCAGTGTTGGACGGATTGGTATTATTTTGTCTTTTGACTTTCATAGCGTGAAACTTTCCACTATTGAATGTAAATACCTTAGATTAATAGTAACCTAGTAAACCTAGTCAATGTATGTTTCAGGCGGCCGTCAAGAAGTGAACCTCCAGGCGCCTGGCTGCGTGAACAAGAAGGGGACGATATTACACGAGTTGTTACACGCTATTGGGTTTTTACACGAACAAAGTCGCCCAGAGAGGGACAACTTCGTCACTATACAATACGGCAATATCAAAACAGGTAATTTATTGTCATCAAGTCGAAGTTAAAGACTAAAAACATTTATTTCACGTTCAAGTACGTTTTGTTAATAAGCACTTTCAGATCCTCACGTTACGTTGTTATGGTGATAAGTCAAGTCGGAAATTTAAAATAAAACAACAGCAGATGTCGGCGAGTCCCTTAGTGTGACATTTTGGTTATCAAAAATCCCACGGGAACCTTGATTTTTCCGGAATAAACGTAGCCTATGTGTTAATCTAGAGTAAATTCTATTTCTATTCCAAACTTCAGCCAAACGGACCAGAACCAGAAAACCAGATGTATTTTTACTGTTGCTTAAGTAATAGTTATACAACTTAACAGCCACAATGTCCTACAAATTGTGTGGTACATTATCTCGTTCCGACGACCAGAATTTTTTATTACCTATAAGAATCAAGAATCTTCGAAATAGTAAAAGTTGAGCTTTTCATCAAGATGAAGCTACTCACGGAAAATTAACTTGATAGTAATCAATTGTAAAAATGCTCCACGGATCCTGGGCTAAAAGTAATAAATAAATAAATAAATCAAAAATTTTCAGGAGCCGAAAATAATTTCAAGAAAGAGGATGCTATGCGCACGCACGATTACGGCGTGACGTACGATTACAACAGTGTGTTGCATTATTCTGAGTTCGCTTTCTCCAAAAACAAGCAGAAGACCATTGTTCCTAAGGTAGGTGGCACAGAATAAACTTGAACGAAGTCCCAGACCTGTGACCGATGGATGTAGGGTTAAGGATATCCTTTAAAACTAGTTAACAGTCCCCTTCTTCGCCCAAGTTATTCTCCTCGCCTAGCCAAATCTGAAACCTCAATACGAGTAGCTCAACGGTTAGAGCGGTCGGTCCCACCAGAACTAGAAGTGCGTTACTGATTTCCATATTTTTTTACCTAAAATATATAAGAAGATGTCTGATATTGGCGCTAGTGACAGAAAAGTTGAGGAGTAAATGGTATGGGCACGTAATGCGGAGGGATGAAAATCACATTACAAGTATAAGAAGAATGTTTAACCTCCAAGTGGAAAGACGCAAGAGGGGAGGAAGCCTCCTTCGCCTTCCTTAGACAATAGAAAAAGAAAAATGGACCTCCTCTTTGCAAGTGCCCAGAAAAGTCAAGCTTTGCTAAGAGATATTAGAAGAGAAATGTCTTGCTATACATATATAATTTATACGATGTTGTTGTAATAATATACTACATAAATTATACTTATTTCTTTCACGTTGCTGCAGATGAATGACATGAAGCTTGGTCAGCGGGACGGCCTCAGTCGCGGTGACGTCAAAAAAGTTAACAACATGTATGGTTGTAACAAAGAGTAAGTTAATTAACGTTTTAATTTATATAATTCAACTTATTGATAAAAACCATTTATAAGCTAATATTATGCAGATCTATGATTTGATTGTTTGTTTGTTACAAATAGGCTCCGGAACTAATATACCAATTTTACACATATACCTACATAAAATTTATACGTGATACGTGATAGCCCAGTGGATATGACCCACCCCAGCCTCCGATTCCGGAGGGTGTGTGTTTGAATCCGGGGCATGCACCTCCAACTTTTCAGTTGTGTGCATTTTAGGAAATTAAATATCACGTGTCTCAAACGGTGAAAGAAAAAAACATCGTGAGGAAACCTGCGTACAAGAGAATTTTCGCGAGGTGGCGCGACTTGTTTCCGTAAAGAGTAGGAAGTTAGAGAGGGGTAGCGATCGGTTGTGGAGGAAAAGGGAGTGTTAGTTAACTGTCAAAGGATCTTTTAACCCTACATACAACGATCACAAGTTTGTGACTCCACTCAAGGTCATTGTCTTCCATTGTAAGGTTTATTTTGGTTACTGTTTAATTTGTTAATTAAGTTGTCCTGACAAATATTGTGAATCATAACCTTTGTTCGATATTTGTTTTCTAATTTTTGTAATCTACTTCTGACTCTATTAATATGTGTACCTATATGTTATTTTGAATATTTTCAGAGAGCCTACTACGGGATGGGTCGGACAAGTGTGGACGTGACAATTTTTTTTCGGATCTAAAACACGACGATCGGTTATGATTTAGCAAGCTTGTATTTATTAATGGCGACTTCAGAGAGTTTCAATGCTAATAATTACCTAATCTGTATAAATTATATCACAATTAGTAAAATGATTACATGACATAAAATAAATAGTTTTTAAAATACCCACCTGAGTATTTATTTAAGGAAAAATTAAAAAATATTTTTATAGATTTTTAAACATTGCTTTAATATGTACATTACATTAGTATAAATCAAAAATTGATAATAAAGCGATTATAATAACAATTTTTTTTTTATTTTTAATAGTGTTTTGTATATTTTTTAACCGTGTTAAAAAAAACAACAGCAGAAGCGGTTATCAGTAGGTATGCTTATTGGGAAAACCAAAGATTGGAAAGTTTTAATTTTTTTAAACATCATATATTTCGATTACAGTCTCCATCAAACACTTCAGGTATTGGTAGGATCTCTCACACTTACACGTTTCAGCTGAAAAAAAAAACATATAATATTATTATTTGTCTCATTTCAGCCGACACCTCTTTTTTTATTCTTTACAAGTAAGCCCTTGACTACAATCTCACCTGATGGTAAGTGATTATGCAGTCTAAGATGGAAGCGGGTTAACTTGTTGATGAAGGAGGATGAAAATATCTACACACCTTTTCAGTTTCTACACGACATCGTACCGAAACGCTTAATCGTTAGCGGTACGTCTTTGCCGGTAGGGTGGTAACTAGCCCTACCAGCCAGACCTAGACCAATTAAAACATCTCAATCAGCCCAGCCGGGGATTGAACCCAGGACCTCAGTTTTTCAAATCCAACGCGCATACCACTGCACCACGGAGGTCGTCAAACTAAATCCTGAAAATTCGTTACAAAGTTAAACTTTATTATACAAACCCTCCAACGCCCAGCAGCGTGGTAGGTCAGGGAGGACTGTTCATTAAAATAGGCTGATACTAAGCAATTTTCGCCTTCTAGTTATACAGATTCATGAAACTCACGTCTATCAGTACATTCGGTAGCAATTTTGACGATATCCTCCTCAGCTATATCCCTGATCTGCGGAAATATCTCCGCCGTGCGTTTGACATTGAACTGGCTCGCCGGTGAAGCAACTCCCGACTTCTCCAGGACACAGCGCATGAAACACTATTTAAGTATAATATATTAGGTACGAGTATATGGACAAAAGTTAATAACAACAGCTTGTGATATTAGCTCAATCGTTAAATTGTAGATTTAACAAATTGAATTGTAGAAGATATACGTTTTTTTTTATTCTTTACAAGTTAGCCCTTGACTATCTTACCTGATGGTAAGTGATGATGCAATCTAAGATGGAAGCGGGCTAACTTGTTAGGAGGAAGATGAAAATCTAGACTGCTTTCGATTTGTAGCAGGCATCGTACCGGAACGCTAAATCGCTTGGCGCTACGTCTTGGTGGTTATCCAACCACGGCCGAAGCCTCCCACCAGCCAAAAGTAAAAAGTATGAGTATTTTCAGTCTATGATGATATAACAGGGAATATAAAACAGTCAGCGCAGAAAGGTTATCGATATAGGCCCTTTAATAAATGAACCGTTAGAATGTCCAATTTAGTATCATTTAATAAAGTATAATCTATTATCAGTTTTAGTGTTGTATAATTTAAATTTTATTGAAAAGTGCATAATCAAGATATGGGCCATTATCTACATTATAAAATGCACGATTTCATTATCTACATTATAAAAATGGCAAACCTTGGGTGTTTTATCAGTTTCGTCGGGAAAACTCCCACTCTTATTAAAGCTCGCTAGATATGCTGAAATAAAAAGAAATTGTTTTACACATTTACGAGCTAAATTCTCATTTATATTAATTACTATCTGAAATATTAAATGAAAGATGTTGTAGGTACTGAATAAAATACGAGTAGCCCTAACTATTTCCCCTAATTTTTAAGCGCGTTTGTTTGATGTTTATTATTCTTTCACACAAAAACTACTGAATGGATTATCTGATGATGAATTTTCGTCTGATTGTTTGTGCAAAAAATAAGCCAGCCAGCCGAGGCAACTAGTCGCGGTGAAATAATTCGTTTTGATTCGGTTAGTGAGATACTGAATGCGGACGAAGTCGCGGATGCCCTCTATTACTACATCTACATTAATATTTAATTAAGAAATTAAATATCACGTGTCTCAAACGGTGAAGGAAAACATCGTGAGGAAACCTGCACATCAGAAAATTTCTTAATTCTCTGCGTGTGTGAAGTCTGCCAATCCGCATTGGGCCAGCGTGGTGGACTATTGGCTTAAACCCTCTCATTCTGAGAGGAGACTCGAGCTCAGCAGTGAGCCGTATATGGGTTGATAACGAACGAACATTAATATTATTAATATGTATTGTATAGAGTTAAAGTTGTGAGGTTGTAGGGGGTAATCTTTGTATATACTAAACCGATTTTGAAAATTCTTTTACCAATAGAAAGCCACGTTGTTGTGTCATATGTTCCATATTTTATCCTAGTATTCTCACAGGGATAGGAACTACGTGGGCAGAGGTGTAGCTAGGTAACTAATGGCCCTGGGGTAAATTAAAAAAATGGGGCATCACTACTAAACTGGTTAGATTTTATCAAGTAAAAATATTATTAAATATTATTTTACCGAATTATTTCACCGCGGCTAGTTGCCTCGACTGGTGAGAGAAGGGCTGGCTCATTTTTTGCGCAAAGGATCAGCCTGGCTACCCAGCGCGGAAATGCAGCCAGTATTCTTGCCACCATTCCACGTGGGCATGATTTGTATAGTTATTAGGATAAATTAGCTTAAGTTCCATATTGTATTCTATCTCAATAAAAACATTAATTAGCTCTCAAGTTCTACTAGTTCCGTTCGATCGCGATTTTCTGGTAAGGATTCGAAGGCCCCCTGAGCTTGAGAGCCATGGATTATGCACCGTCTAGCCCCTGGGTAGCTACGTTATTGTACGAAGGTGAAACCGCGATGGGGCGTGTCCTAGAATTAGAAATAGTTATAAACAACATACATACTCGTATATCTCGTATTCCTTACTCTACTTACACATTTCCACACGAAATGAATCGTTGCATTCCACCATAACCTCCATGAGATTAAACTCCTCGCTTTTGTCTCGCTCTTCTACTGACACGGACGCGTTTGTTGTCTCTACCTTAGCATTGTTGTTTGGTTTATCTTTTTCCTTGGTCGCGCATTCCGTCACTGAAAAAGTTATCAATGCAAACGTTATAGCGTATACGAAATTCATATTCCGATTCATTGTTGATATTCATTAGCCTTTACAGCATGGGTGGTTTTATATCGACGGTTTTAATAGGCAGATGTCTAGCACCCGCTTGTTCTATGGCATATTGATTTGTAAGCCATATTGATTGAAATTGTTCGTTATCTAGAACTAGCGGACGTGTGAAACTTATTTCACTAATCCCGCTCAGAAATTACGGGGTTTCGCGGGATTAAAAGTAGCCTATGTGTTAATATTGTATATCAACTATATGTTTTCTAAATTACAGCCAAATCGGTTCAGTAATAAACATACACTTGCACATAAAATTTCGCCTTGTAATATTTACAGATTATGTGAATTCATGGCTTGTACCTATTAACTGCTAGTAGCTTGATTCTAACTACTCCTGAATATTGATTTTATCTATACTAATATTATAAAGCTGAAGAGTTTGTTTGTTTGTTTGATTGAACGCGCTAATCTCAGGAACTACTGGTCCGATTTGAAAAATTTTTTCAGTCTTAGATAGCCCATTTATCGAGGAAGGCTATATAATATCCCCATATTCCTACGGGAACGGGAACAGCGCTACTACCTAGCGTCAGCTAGTAATTCTATATAGTAATGGAAATATCTGTTTTCTTAGGAAAACAAAAAAAAACTGCATATATCCATAGGTCCAGTGAAGAAATCGCAATTTTAAAAGACTTTCTAGATTTTTCATAGATTAATATAAATGTAAGTAAATGTTGAAAACCCCTTTCAGCATATTTGTAACCGTGAACATTATCTGCACAAAGGCAAAAAGGAAGTATTTCATCGATGATAAATAGTGCAATGATAATGATTATTTCCGTATCGTGCAAGTCTTCGATAGTTATCGAATTATGTTGTTATTTATTAACTGCTCTTTAGGAAATTATAGAGATATAAGAGTATAATACCAGTAACTACATACTTTATCTCGTGAATTTAGCATGAATATTACTGATGCGCGATTGTAAATAGCCGCCAACACGGATTGGAGCAGCGTGGTAGGTAGGAGAAGGAGACCTGCCCCCCTAGCCAAGTGGCATGTCGATTCTCTTTCTACGATCGCTAACGCTTTGAAAACTAGAAAACGTATGGGAATGACAGATCTTGATCACGTGACCTGTCAATAGCAAATATCATTCCCATACATTTTTCTAGTTTTCGAAGCGTTAGCGATCGTAGAAAGAGAATCGACATGCCCTTTGGCTAGGGGGGCTGGGCCCTGAAATGGGCCCTTAATATAGGTAGATAATGATCATGATTAATGATTGTAAAATGGTCTTTAACTGCCCTATTCACAAATTTTATTTATTTATGTACCTAATAGGACCATATATTTATACATATAGTTGAAGTGTCTGTTTATAACTTTAAATTGACAGCTTATCACTAAACACATATGAAATATGTGGAGGTAGGTATAATGTATATACTTGTTTGTTCCGGATAATCTTTAAAACTACTGGAATAATTTTGACGGAACTTTTACCGACAGAAGTCTGCCAATCCGCATTGGGCCAGCGTGGTGGAGTATTGGCCTAACCCCTCTAATTCTGAGAGGTGACTCTAGCTCAGCAGTCTACCTAAACTAGGATCTACGCCGGTACAGTCCCCAGCACAGCTAGTCCCCAATAAAATCTAAAGATATGAAAATATGTCAGTCAACAAAATACGTGAAATAAAATATTTTAGGTAAGTAAAAGATAAGCGACGTAAATAAAGATATCTTATCATTATTTCCTATGGGTTTACTGATAATGCAATTTCCGTTTTGTAAGCCTTCCTTTTCAAACTGAATTTCGTGTTAAAATTTCTTCTCTTGTTCCACTGGGTGTTGTCGCAGATTTATGATATAATGTAGTTACTTTCTACTAGAAATTTTAAGACATTTTGATAAAGCATGATTAAAATGAATAAACTACACAAGTCTTTAAAATTAAATTTTATGGAGTAAGTGATCAAAAAGATCTATAAATGTTGTATTTTGATAAATAACCTAGATTGTTCTTACTAGAATATATAACCTTGTAGTTCTTTATGTATATTTAATGCGTAATATCTCCATACTCATAAATTTTTAAATATCGCTTAGCGCACTCATTTTACTGAAACCTATACCTAACACTCAATAGGTAACTAAAACCTTAGTAAGTCCTTACCTATACTTACCTTAGAACGCATTTCAGTAAATTCCCGTTATCACTCTTACTCTTCAAAATCATGATGCGATTTCTATTGCTCATTTTGCTTCATTTTGCACATTGTCAAGGTAGTTATCTCAACATTATATGGGCGGGGTATTTGTTGTTATTCATATAACTTATAATCGCGCAAAATTAGATTTTTTTGATGGCTTTTACTAATTTATTTGTCGAAAGTTCATCTATTTGTGGTGATTTTATTGCCAGTTGAGAAGATTCCCTTACATTTTTATATAAGCACAAAATTTCGTAAGAAAAGCTGTTCCATATAATAATTTCGCTGGTTATGCATTTTCCAGATGAAAAAGACGTAGTGAAATTTGGTCGAGAACATATTGCAGCATCAGCATTCACAAATTTTGATGTAATGAAACATAATAATACAGTTTTTAAAGAGGAATATAAACTTTTTAACAAGGCAGAAGATGTAGACAGCGTAACAGATACTTATGTTCGTATCGCCCCAGTAGCAAGAGTTACATCTGAAGACGTAATGAAGCAAGTTTTGAAAGTTCATCGGAAGTTGGAAGAGTACAACAATAAAAGACGTGCATCGAAGTTAATCTGAACCAAATGAAAACAACCGAAGCTTACCGTAAATATAAAATAACCTACTGTAGAGTACATTAAAGTTAAAATTAAATATGTTTTATGTAATTTATATTAGCTTCACTCTCTTCTAAGAACTTATATTAGCAGACTTCTATCGATGCGACTTGGTTGGCATGAAATTGTGTTTTAACCGACTTCAAAAAAAAGGAGGAGGTTTCTCAATTCGACCGTATATATATATTTTTTTTGTGTTTTCGCGCATAACTTCGTCATTTATACGAATCGCGAGAACCATGGAAAAAGTAATCTGTGTTCTGCTCTAAGGGCCTAAACACTTCATTCTCAGAATGCGACTCGTGCTCAGCAGTGAGCCAAGTATGGGTTAATAATGATGACTCTGTGAAATAGGACGTTTACTCTTTCATGTGAGTAATAACAGACAAACGCGCTTGTTTAACGATTGTATTTATAGTGTATTTCAAATTCAAAATTCATTTCAATTAGGCTTAGTTTACAAGCACTTTTGTAACGTCAATGTAATCACATTGATGAGTGATGGTAAGTAAAGTCGAAAATTAAAAATAATAAAGTTACGAGTGTTCGAAACGCGCCTTCAAATAGGCTAATAATGATAGAGCCTTATTTCACCATAGTGTCTGAAAAAAGCATATAAAAACAAAACAATTAATGGCCTTAAACTTAATTGATATTTTTGTAATTTTCCATAACTTATGTTTTATGAATAGGTACAAAGTCCACATAACGTATTGTGAGTCGTGAGAAACATCGTTATCAATACCGATAACAAAAAACGTACACAATGTGATAACAAAGTAATTTGTATTTTAATGCTAAGAAGAATTTAAATTTTAAATTACTCCAATACTCCAAATATGAAAATGTTTGCAACATTCTTAGTTTGAATCTAAAAAGAAAATGACTTGTTTCATATACATTTTGGTGCTAAATTGTTTTTTTGCCAATCTGTACTGTTTAAATAAAGTGTCTTATGACCATGTTAAGGAAAATTATGAGAAAATAAAAACAAATACAGATGCTTTAGAAAAAGAAACAAAGAATTCAGTTCTATTTGGTGACTCTATTTCGTCCAATTTCAAACCAGCTATCGATTCGAGCAATCCTTTAGCTACCCAATTTTATAAAGTAAATAGAGCTAACGTCATGAAAGTCAAAAGAGATGATACATCTGGATCTGAAGATACACACATGATGATAGGAACATTTCAAGCTATAATGCGACCGATGACTGCTGGAAATGTTGGCGCAGTAGATGAATCTAAACATGGAGTTGAATAAGCTTACAACGAAGCGTAAAATTTGTAATTCTTATAATATTCATTAAATATTGTATGTCTCATTATATTTTATTGTAGCCGTATAAATGTAATATCGAAGGTTTATGTTTGTTTATTCTCCCCTCTCATTTACCTTTTCGTTTATATTGAAGCCTTTCATTATTTGCGTTGTAATGAACAAAAATTTAGATAAACTTTCCATTCCTATTTTGCAACGTGTGAAATTATTTCCACCGTATTACGATTATCATGCTTACATTACATTGTTACAAAGTTAAATTCAAATACTTTAATGTCTCAAAAAATCAGTATTATTGAAATGCAGTATGTAATTGTAGCATTTTAAGGTCAACACTTAAATTAGTGTACCTAAATTGTATCTGATATTGTCAAAGTATATACTTAGCTCTATATTTACACAATAATTTGACCGCCATTCTGTAGTAATTTCTTATTTAGAACGTATTATTTACCTACTGGTATCATATTGGCTAATTATAGGTAAATAAATATCAGTAATCAATCTAACGTCTGTAGCTCGTGGTCTTAAAACAAGACTTTTTGGTTTCCCATGGCAGTCCTCATGTTAACTGTTATTGAATCTGCTGTTACCTTCGTAGGTACGTATCGCGACTGTGCACCATTTGTCAAAGATTTCTTTGTGATTTTGCACTAACCCCGTCAGCAGAAAACTCAATCAGTGTAGTACGAAGCAAACAGGGAATTTGATTATCTAAATTAATAGATAATCAAATTCCCTGTTTGCTTCGTAGTATTGCGTTCAAGAACATTTGATGCGTGCCGTTGTAAAAATCCCGTACTCGTATGGTATAGTCTTGTCATCATTATCATCATCAGCATCATCATCATCTTCGTCATCATCAAAATCATCATAATCATCATCATTGTCATCATCATCATCATCATCATTAACAGCCGATGGACTTCCAAACACAACGGACTCGAGCGGCCAGCATACAGCGGCTTCCTGCTTGATGTTCTCGGTCCACCTAGTGGGGAGTCGACCAACACTGCGCTTTCCGGTGCGGGGTCGCCATTCCAGCACCTTGAGATCCCAACGTCCACCGGCTCTTTGAACTATGTGCCCCACCCATTGCCACTTCAGCCTTGCAAATCGGTCGGCTAGTCAGTGACTTTGGTTCTTCTGCGGTTCTAAACCACTCTTTCCATCGCCCGCTGAGTGATTTTGAGCCTTCTTATGAAAGTCACAGTTGGCAACCAAGTCTCGCATCGTAAGCCATCGCACGCACCACGCTCTGTTTGAATACTTTCGTCTTCAGGTCATCCAGCGCATGACCAACCCGCAGCAAGCCCAGCGTGGTAATTTTCGGGCACTACCTTAACACTAGAAAGACCAGCATTTTGTTTTACCTAAAAAAACCAACACCGTCATTTTGGCGCTATTATGTCTGTCATCGTTTATATGAAATTATTGTTAGAAATAATGCAGTAAAACTTGATTTTTGTTAAATATATGTTATTGCTTTTAATCAGAGATAAAAATTTGTGCAAATTATTGTTTTTTTCTGTGTCTGTTGTATTTATTATGTATTTGTAGTGATGTTACACGCGAAAAATAAGTACGTAAATACCTACACGTAATTTTTTTTTCCGGGATCAAACGTCTATGGGTTAATCCAGGTTTTAATCTATCTCCATTCCAAATTTTAGCTAATTCGGTTCAGTAGTTGCGGTGTGAAAAAGTAACAAACATTCATACCACCATAAGGATCAGTTTTTCACAAATCTCGGGAAACCATGGATATTTCCTAGGGCATATGTGTTAATCTTGGGTATTTAAATTTAAATGCAATAATTAACATTTATCATCAATACTTCATTAATCTAATATATAAAATTCTCGTGTCGCGGTGTTCGAACTTGAACTCGTCCGAAACGGCTCGACCGATTTTGATGAAATTTTTTGTGCATATTCAGTAGGTCTGAGAATCGGCCAACATCTATTTTTCAAACCCCTAAATCCTAGGATAGGGTAGTGGTAGGGTAGGGGTATGGTATAGGGATAGGGTAGGGGTAGGGTAGCGGTAGGGTAGGGGTAGGGTAGGGGTAGGGTAGGGGTAGGGTAGGGGTAGTGTAGGGGTAGGGTAGGGGTAGGGTAGGGGTAGGGTAGGGGTAGGGTAGGGTAGTGGTAGGGTAGGTTTATGGTATAGGGATAGGGTAGGGGTAGGGTAGTGGTAGGGTAGTTGTAGGGTAGGGTAGGGTAGGGGTAGAGTAGAGGTAGGGTAGGGGTAGGGTAGGGGTAGGGGTAGGAGTATGGTAGTGTAAGGTAGGGATAGGGAAGAAGTGCAAATAAATAAATTAATAAGTCAAAGCGAAGCTTGAGCGAGTCCGCTAGTCCCTACATATTATTATACTATCAGAGTATGTGTTTTCTGAAGCGCTATAATTGTTTACACGATACTAAAACATAAGTTTTATTGAAAAAAAAATCAGGGCTAGTTTTGGAACGACTCGACCGGTTTTAATGGGACTTTCATTGGAAGACAGAGAAGGTAACACTTTCTTTGTCTTACTTAATAGAGTAACAGGCAGGCTACTTTTATCCTCCAAAGAATTCATGGTTCCCGCGGTATTTGTGATAAACTGAATTTACGTGGACGAAATCGCGGGAAAAGCTTACACACCTCTGGTAGTTAAATACTAATCGAATCGATTAAACAAATCGAGACAAAGCCGAACTGAATAAATAATGTAAACAAATATTTGCTAAGAACCCTCAAGTATTCGGTAACTGAGTTCTTTTTATTGCGTCATTTTGTCGGCTGCGGTCTTTGTAGGTATGACCCGATCTATTTTAATAACTAGTTAAGATATCGACTTTATATTTCAACGGGGCTTATAAAACTAAAAAACCGTTGATTATGTATAAAAGTCAAGGAGTCTCATGTCTAAACAAAGTATAACTTTTAAAATACACACATTTAACTTCACGGAATCGTCAATTTGAAGGCTGCGGTCTTTCTAGTGTTTTGGAGTTGAATATTCTATTACCTTGAATGTTATTACCGCGAAACTTTAAGAAGCCCACTTTTTTGACTGTGGCTATATACAGATGCTTGCACTACATAGATTCCGGAGCAATGGATCAAGAAATAAATGAGCAAGACGAATGCGTCGTCAATGGGGCGATCGTAATTGCGTTACGCGTGGCACGCGTCGTCGGGTTCGCACCGGTGCATTTCCAGCGCATCCGTGGTGGTGCCTTCAGAGTGACTGCATCCCGCACTGCGGCTATCATTGGCTGTATAGGCATCACTATGTTGCGTAAGTATCATTATCATCATCACCTGTTTTAGGGCCCAATAACCAGGGCAAATCAGATCGGCATCGCATAGACGCTTTCGAGATGCGGTGCTGGAGAAGAATGCTCCGTATTTCGTGGATAGCGCATAGAACTCATGCATCAGTGCTGAAGCAACTAAACATCTCGTAGAGACTGACCACCACCTGTCTTCAGAGGATCCTCGAGTGCACATTGTCAGGAGAGAAGGAGAAAATTTAGAGAAACTTATGATCACTGGCAATGTAGAAGGAAACAGACCTCGAGGACGTATGATGCCGATGCTGATTTGGTCTGATCAAACCAAATCAGCCCCGCTATCGACACCAAAAAACACAAGTCCCTAGAATCAGATCGACATGGCGCGACATTGTAAAGAAGCAAGCTTGAGTTAACTAGCTAGAGTTAGTTTATATGTATATTAACTATGTAATACTTTGTTCAAGGTCTATGTATATTTGCAATAACTATGTTTGATCTAACACTCCCACAAATCGCAATTGGACTGGCGCTAGACTCTAAGTCATCAGTTCTGTTTTTTTCCGTCGATATTATTTTGACAGTGACCGTAACAAATTTAGGAGTGTTTAATGGACTACGCCGAATGAGGCGTCTCTTACGGATTCTGACACTGGTACAAGAGGTAAGTAATTATCATCATCGTAATTTCTAGAAGGCAAACTGGTCGGAGGCACCTAAATCAATGTTTCCACGTAAGTATTAATGTTGGTAGAGGGATTATTCATAATTTTCAGCTGATAAAACACTACAGGACATAAGCTTCTTGTCATCATCATCATCATAATAAGCAAGAGTCTCCTCTCAGAATGAGAGGTATTAGGCTAATAGTTAATTTGGAAGTCCAGTGAATCAAAGGCAGACATTATATCCACTGAACTATCACGAGCCTTCCAAATACTAAGATCTCGAGCCCTATGCATCCAGCGACTGCTTGTTAACAGCTCGATGTTATCGGGACACCGAGTTAGAGGTCGACCAACATTGAGCTTGCCGTTACAACACCTTGGGAACACATCGTGCATCTTCCTATTGTACTATGTGCCCCGCTCATTGCCACTTCAGCTTCGCGACTCTTTGAGCTATATTCTCAAATCAGTTCTCACCGATTTATGAATATCGGTAAGATCCTGCATGAGAAGCCTAACTTCTTTATCAAGTTGTGATGGCGACCATGCAGGTTCAGAAAGTAAGCTTAACAACGCAGAAGCTCCTGGTCCCTGTCCCTGTCCCCTTACACCTGGGAGCGAAGAAGATCCAAAGAGCACTCATCTGAAGTTTGCTTAGCATGAGTGCTCAACTAGAAAATCCTGGACGTCCCCATGCACTGGTACAAATGTTTCTGGAGATCCTAGAAATACATTAAATTAGAATAGATAATTTCCTTTTGATCAGGTAATATTTTTTTTTTCAGATAAATGCTAAAACAGGATATGACAGTACTGTGCGTCATAGACCATGGAAAGTTTGGGTTAGCCTTCTGTGTGGGATCTGTGTTGGATATGTTAACATACTATTAAATTTAGTTGTGTTTTTTATAAGAAATTGGGGCCACAAACGTAAGTTTTTGTTATACAGTAATTTGATAGGTAAATTCTTAATTTATAGTAGGTAGAGTGTACTCGCCGGCGGGAGGTTTTACCAGATACACTTACACTTACAAACATACAGATATCTTTAAAAAAATGAACAATTCTCCGACTAAGCAAGGAATTTACCCCAGTTAATTGATTTTTTACAGGAATGGCATTAATATTCACCTACGCCTTTTACTGTGAATGCGGCCTAGTAATATTTCTTATAATGCAGAATTCAGTTCTATTCTTAACTATTCATTCAGCAAGCAAAGGCCTTAATGATCGCATCAGACAACAACTTCATAAAAGTAAGTTTAGTATTAAATAATTTAAAAATATACAACAGACTTTTTAAAACACAAACGTACCTAAAACTCGTACAAACAACGAAACTAAAAAAGCGTAAATGATTTAAACATCTCGCACTCCAATCCCTCGCAACGCTCAGGATTCTTTTTTTGAACCCCTCGCTTCGCTATTCAATCTTAGAATCCTTCGCTAGTGCACTGTGCACTCGCCGTAAATATCGATTTTAGGCAACAAGATTGACACTATTTTATTTATCTCAGCGCCTCGGTCAGACCTAGCGCACTCCGTGGACTCCGCTCGGATTGGACGCTATTGCACACGCAGCGCGACGTGCCTCGCCGTGTTCGCGTTGTGTCTTATATTATAGTTCTCATTTTGTTAAAATGTATTTCAAACTAGCCAACGGCCTGCGGTGTTTCGATTTCAGTGAGAATACTGCGATAAAATATGGCCCATGTCATTTACAAATAGGCTTTCTAGTGGTAAATGAATTTTCAAAATCGGTTCAATAGACCCAGAGATTACCCCCCAACTTTACCTCTTTGTAATACGGCATCAACCCATATTCGGCTCACTGCTGAGCTCGAGTCTCCTCTCAGAATGAGAGGGGTTAGGCCAGTAGTCCACCACGCTGGCCCAATGAGGATTGGCAGACTTCACACACGCAGAGAGTTAAGATAATTCTCTGGTATGCAGGTTTCCTCACGATGTTTTCCTTCACCGATTGAGACACGTGATATTTAATTTCTTAAAATGCACACAACTGAAAAGTTGGAGGTGCATGCCCCGGACCGGATTTGAACCCACACCCTCCGGAATCGGAGGCAGAGGTCATATCCACTGGGCTATCACAGCTCCTCAAATCTTATATATATGTATCTTTGTAATATTAGTATAGATTTATTACTATTTTTTTATAGCTGTCCTATGAGTTTAGATTTAATATTAATGTTAATTTATTTTATAATTCATTCAGAAGTCCAATCAAATCCAGACGTTGAGGAATTATTGCAACTTTTATTAAAGATTTGTAATATACTGGATCTCGTAACACAATCCGAGGGTATAATATTCTTACTGCTGATTTTGGGACTGAACTTGTATACATTTATAACTGTATACTATTTAGCATTATTTTTGCTTTTTTCGAGTAAGTTGCATTCAATTTTTTTTAACCCACGACGTAAAAATGAGTGTTGTATGACGTGTGTGTAGCTCTGTTTGCCTGTTTAAGTGCTCTTATAACTCTCGAACGAATGAAACGATTTTCATTTAGGTACTTTTGTTTGAAAGATTCTTATTCGAGTGTATAATATGATGATAATAATTGATTTTGCTGTTCTATGGTAGGTACCTAATGGTGGATGGTATGAATAGACGAAAATAAGTAAATACATATTCGATTTGTGTATTACAAAGTTCTTATAAGAAATAATTGCTTAGCATTGCGCAGCCCGACCCAGGAGTCGATCCCAGGACCTCGTGATTCGAAGCCATACTTAGGCTACCACTGAACCAAACAGGTATTTATCTAGGCAAATTAGCATATGATTCGCTTAGTTTAGTCTTACTTGTATAATATTTAGTTCCGTTACAAGCCAAACGCCTTTAGCCGGGTTTATATTTGTCTGACGTGTCGTGTCGTGACCAATACACGATCACTTATAATCGTGGGTGCTGCAGAAGCGTGAGAATAATTGATCGTCAATGACGTGCCTCAATCGGAACGTGGTGATAAGTAGAGCTTTTTAGGGCTTCATCGATTTATAAAACGTTATCACGTCAAATGCAGACGTTATTTTGCAGACAAGTCGCTGGAATCAGTGATGCAAGTAATTTGCCAGGTGTTATGGTTCGCATGGCATAGCATTAAAATATTGCTAATAATTGAGCCTTGTCATCGGTTGTTTGAAGAGGTAACGCTTACAGACCGAGTGCCTGCGACGGCCAGACATACCATACATTAATGTTATTTAATACTAGAGATAGGGCACTAATGCATCAAAACTGAAGCGGTGTATAATTGTTTTAATTTCATTTAGCCGCTTATTAAGCAACGAAAGTTATTTAAAGAAATAATATTTAAATATCGTCTACAATGTCGAGTTGTGTGTGTAAAAAATATTTGAATATAATTATGTAACAGAATTAAAGACAAAATTGTGCATGTGCGCGCTCAATGTTGTAGCCTAAATTCGGAACAGTTTTTGCAGTGATTTTGTAGGCACGTAACCTATCTATAGTATATAATTATCATTGCCATACATATATAATGAGGTATATCTGACTATCACGGGCTCTCGGTCTTTAAATTCAAAAGTGATAATTGTTGCATATCAATGCGAATTAGGCACTTTCTTGTCCTATTAAGATTTACTCGTATATCTTAAAATCTGCTCTGTGGATTATTTAGGTAAAAATGTATTTGTTTATTTCTAAACTGAAGAAAACCAAGTTAAAGCCTAACGCTTCCAAAACTAAAAAGATGTATGGAAATGACAGATCTTGATCACGTGACCTGTCGATAGCAAATGTCATTCCCATAGTTTTCGAAGCGTTAGCGATCGTAGAAAGAGAATCGACGAGCCACTTGGCTAGGGGGGCTGACACGTTAAATTTGAGCACCTTCAAGGCAAGAGTGAATCTTCTAGGTAAGCGCGTTTCATCTGACCTCATCGTTGCTTTCCATCAGGCGTGATTTTAGTCAAGCGCAAGCCTACTACTAAAAAACAAAATTACTGAACTGATTTCACCAATAGAGATTATGAGAAAGGTTTTAGTATATAATTTATAAAGATTTCGTGTAAATTTATTGAAATATGACGATAATTGTTTGAATTTTTGAAAAAATATTTAGATGCAAACTACTAAACACCTTCTGAACCGACTACTATGTCAGCGGCAGTTTCACCAGAGTCCTACACGTAGAGAGACGAACAGTTACGATGGTATATTCTCGATAGAAATCCCTTTGTTTGCCCCCTTGGGAATATTCACGTTTGGACGACCTTTATTGGGTACGGTAAGTATTGCTATCTCTTAGTATTAATGCCTAGTTCGGACTATTTTAGTATCAGAGCGCGGGGGGTGCGATGCACCCGGGCGCCGCGATCTCAGGGGCGTCCGAGTTTATTGCTTAGGTTAAACTGCGCGCAGGCGTAGTAAATACTTATGAATCAAATTAATTTTTGTTTCTCCAAAAATTTGAGCAGTAAAAGGATTTGGACTTAGATGATGGTGCTACCACAAACTGTGTGTTGGTCGACCCCCCCACTAAGTGGACAAGCGGGTTTCAGGGAGCCGCTGGATGCTGGCGGCTCGAAACCGTGGTGTTTAGAAGTCTATAGAAGACGAAGTCAAGAGGCCTATGATCAGCGGTGGACGTCCATTGGCTGATATTGAAGATTTTTATGATGACATAATGCTATAAATATTAAATAAGACTTATAATATTATAAACATTAAAAGGATAATTTTTTATTATATTTTCCAGATTGCAGGTGCAGTTGCTTCATTTTTCGTAATTGTAATGCAATTTCATTTTAAAGCGAATAAGTAACTTGAAGAATTAATATAAGTAAAGTAAGAATTAATTTAAGTAAAGAAAAATTAATATAAGGAATATATTTTGATTAAAAAATCGGACAAGTGCGAGGTCCCAAACGATGTTAATCTAGCATGTTTATGAAAACTATTTTTCGAAATTGTACATAATTATATAATTTTCAGGCTTGCTTTTTTGATTAAATAATTATCTTAGCCTAAAATTATTATTGTAATATATATTTATCAAAAGTTAATATTAGTTTTGATGGATAAGTTATATAATAATATGCAAGTTGGAAGGCACAATATTGAATGACTTAATAGTTAAAGATCTCCTGTAATCTACCTAAAAGTAAAAACTAATTTCTGTATTTTATCTATATTTTAGATTCAGTAATTTTATTTTCTCACCCAAGAACGTATCCCTTATAATTCCATATAAAATACCATTCCATATTCACGGTTTCTATATTCGCGACACATTCAGAGAACGTATCCTCCGCGAATAATGAGCTTTTACTGTATTTGAACGAAATACTTTCATTTGATGTATTCAAATTATTTAAGCCAAATCCTTTCATTCAGTATTTAGGTGCAAGTTTTTCTACATTCCCGTACAAAATATCCCAACTGAGGTTTTCGATTTTATATATATATATTTTTTGGGTTTTTATAATTTATCAAAAAATCAAAAAGAATGAAACAAACCTGTCAAGTCGTTCTCTAGTTTTAGCGACAAACGAACAATGTATTTTTGTATTTTATTTATGAGAAGAATAAAATGGAATTTACAAAATTCATGTTGTATAAATTGTTTTTTTAATAGAACTATGAAGTAATAAAATTGATTTGATTCAATATGTTTATCGAATTCAAAAACATATTTTGTATGGGAAATATTGAACTATTTTTCACATGTCATGGTTTGTTTAATTATATAGGTTAATATAAAATTTTATAGAGGTTTTCCGGAAATCTACACGTAGAAAGCTAACTTTTGTATTTTTTTCAAAGTTTTTTTTTGTGTTTTCCATCTCGCCCCCCCAAAAGTGGCCTTCATTTTCAAAGTTTCAGTGTTTAAATTTTCTGTATTTTTTTCCAGTTTTAGATATTTCAATCAGTCAATTTGCTTAAATAACTTGAAAGCATTTTTTTTTTAAATTCCAAAAAAAAAAATTTTTAAAGCTCTTATCATTTAATGATGTGAAATGATGTGAAAAATGAAACACGATGAAGTTTGTGAAAGTTTTTTTTTCAACTTTCCATCTTAACCCCCATAAGTGGCCCCCATATTTATATCTACTTACGATACATTCCTGTATTTGGGTCACAAGAATTGATATATGTAACAAATTTTAACTGGATTGGTCCTGTACATTCGGAGAAAACAGACAGACATTAAAATGTGCGCGAATGATATTATAAGGATTACGTTTTTGTACGACAAACGTTCAGAACCATTAAAAACAACAAATAAGTGTACTCAATTATTATTTATAATAATTATATTTTCTAAAAATTTTATTGGCTTTCCAAAAGTTACTATTTTTTTGATTTTTTTTTATTATTTAAAAAAATTAAAACTGAAATTTGGTACTACTCGTAGTACACAAGGACGAATATATACTAATAAATCTTGGCTAAAGTCTGTTGTGGGCTCTTCTCGGACCAAGGCGCAAGGTTATAGTAGAGAGTTTCAATCTTCTTTGATACTAATAGGTTTCACTTAATGGTTCAAAATGTATGACTCAACTACTTAGTTAATAACAAGTATTTAATCTAGAAGATAATTTGTAACAGTTCTTTATAAAGTGGCAACGGTGGCTGAGGTTTATAATATTCAGAATTAGGCTTCGGATCCTCATTATCTGTTGGGTCTTCTTCAAAAGGCCGGACGTAAGACGCAAGAACACCGAATCTGGTAAACGCGATGTAAGGAAAATACTTCATGAAGAATACAACAATGCTATACACCATGTTAAGGTAAAGACGGCCCAAATAAGAGCTGTGGAAAGCGATGATCAAAGCGTTAAGGGATAGTTTGTATCTCGCGGCCAAGGTCAGCCGTTTGTATGCGGGAGACTTTTCGATCGTGTCGTAATCGTGCAAATAAAGGTAACGCGGTGAATCCGCTGGCAAAGGTATTAATGGCTCCGCCATGAGCTCAGTGGTGTCCACACCTGGAAATAAAAAAAAGTTACATTTGAAAGAGACGAGACGAATACCTTAGCATTCAATGAATTCACCGTGTGGGTGCCGTATCCATCGCGTGGCAGAGAGAAAAACTCCAAGCAGAGCCTTGGACCAATGGGTCTAGGGGTTAAGGATATCCTTGACTAGCTATGTTAAGTAACACTCCCCTTCTCCGCTCGTGTTGTTCTCTCTGCCTAGCCAAATTGGTAAGATCCTACTAGAGCAACTTTGGATATCCGTTCTAAAATAAAAACTTGCTGCAGTTCTAGTGAGGCCAACGTCGTTAAACAAGTTGTAGAAAGATTTTTCTGGTAATCTTCTCGCAATTCTAAGACGCACAAACTAACCACATACTCCATTTATAGTTCAATTCGTAATATTTATTCACTTTTACACATTTGATAAAGGAATACATCATGAGGAAACCTGCATACCAGAGAATTTTCTTAATTCTCTGCGTGTGTGAAGTCTGCCAATCCGCATTGGGCTAGCGTGGTGGACTATTGGCCTAACCCCTCTCGTTCTGAGAGGAGACTCGTGCTCAGCAGTGAGCCGAATATGGGTTGATAACGACATTGACACATTTGGAGATATGATTCTGTGTCTTAAGTAGGTACTTCATGAGTATTGAGGATCTGGATCCTAGAAACCTGCTATCGCATGAAGCCATTATGGTCCAAGCTCCATAATTAGCTGTTCAGTATGGTAAGAGCATGGGCTGACAATCTTTTAGCTTTCATAAAATGAAGTATGTCTGACTACGCAGCTCCTAGATGTATTACATCTAGATCTGGTAGGAAAAGGCTACATAATTAACTTTAAGGATTTTTTCATTTACTTTACAAGTTAGCTCTTGACTACAACCTCACCTGATGGTATCTAGGATGGAAGCGTGCTAACTTGTAAGGATGAGGATGAAAATCCACACCTCTTTTAGTTTGTACACGACATCGTACCGGAATGCAAAATCGCTTGGCGGCACGTCTTTGCTGGTACTAGCCGAGGCCGAAGCCTCTCACCCGCCAAACCTGGATCAGTTAAGAAAATCTCAAACGGCCCAGCAGGGTTCGAGGCCGGCAAAACTATTTTTTTTTTCTTTAACTTTAATATTTTCAGTAAATAACCCAGTAGTTTTAAATATAAATTAATATAAAGATAAAAGTAAGATTTTAATCTGCTGGATGACCTACCTATGTCCTCTGATCTCCCTTTCAACTGCTTTCTAATTCTGTTTTGTAAATTTATCCTATCAAGATCTGTATCTATATATCCAGGTACATTACAAAGATACTTTGTCCAGTACAACATGGCCTCCACGTTCACTAGGGGGTTTACGCACCACAGGCCATCTAGCATTGAACGTGCCATGTGCTCAAAATATTCTGGTACGTTCTCCATGCACGGTGTATACACACTGTCCAAAAGAATTTGACAGACTTCACGCGTCTCTTCAAAATTTTTTCTACATATATTGTACCTGGATGGGAAAATTCAAATGGTTAATCGTTTAATAATGGTACTTACATACTTCCACACCCTTACGTAAAATTGCGTAAGTAAGTATACTTACGTAATTTTATGTGTGGCAGCCCTTATTATCATTACAACTAAGCGTTATTTCCGACGCGCGTTGGCGCTATTATAATACATATTACATATATATACATTTTAAAGAGTCTTTAAATAATACATTTTAAAGAGTCTTTCGCTGGTCTCCCAACGCAACGGTAATATAAAAAAATTAGCTAAACCTACGACCCTGAGTTTGTTTTACTCACTATAACTACATGTGCGGCTACCCCGTAACACTTAGCAATAATTGCAATTTTCCTACGTACATCTACATAACCGGAGCCGGATGTCTATGGACGTAGGGGAATTGGAATGGGAATATACAAATAATATTGGATTTAAATCATTATAATACCTGTCTTCCAGACCTATAGTATGTCCTATAACTCTCCAGAAGTGGTTGTACGCTTCCCAATCACCTTCTTCAAACTGTCTAATGCCGAATTTGTCGGGCTTCAAGACTGTAAAACCAATAAATCCAAACTGCGTAAGTGCTAAATCACGTTGGGAGACAATGCCATGTCCTTTTAGTTTAGCCGCTCTACCGCCTTTGATGTGTCGAGTCCGGACCGTTAGTATGGAATTCCACGACCTGTCGCAGATAAATTATCATTATTAGTCAAAGTATGATCTTGGTCGTTATCTTCATTGCCGAAAGTAATGTCCGTACTGCATAAGTCAAACATAAGTCGTAGAATAAGATCAACAATTGATCATTGCTGGTCACTCCAATAAAAGAAAATACATATCTACTTTTGTTGTCAAACTAGATAGCATTTAGGTCATTCGTCCATACTAGTATTATAAGTATACATGTACTTTTTATAAAGCGCTAAACTATCTTTGATTAATTTTGAAATAGAGATAAATAAGAAGAAGGCTATTTTTTATCACAAAAATGAAAATCATAGAAAATTACAGAGCGAATTAAAAAATGGGCAACTCTGTCATAACTTTTGAACGACTTCACCGATTTGAACGAAATAGGTAGACTAGTACTAAAATAGTATTCACGAGTAAAATAAACATTTATACAGCCCAACATAAAACTTCCTCCTTTTTGGAAGTTGGTTAAAAAGGTAGTGAAGCCCATTTTAACTGACTTCCAACATTTGATTCGATTCGGATCAGTAGAATTTTTGAGGAATGTCAAAAAGAAAAATTTCTAAACGGCTCTACCGATAAATTCTATGATAGTTTGAATCCTTATTTCACCCTAAAGTTTCCCTAATTAACTAAATAATGAAATAAATGTTTTATCCTCAATCACCTTTAATCACCTGTTTGTATAATGTCCTTAATTTTGTTTAATAATGAAAAATGGTTATACTAAGGGTAGAAAACTTACACACTCCCCGGTTTGAGATCGTGTTCGAACCATGTCAGTGTATGCAGAAGAGTGGACACATATCTCTTGTACGCTGTGTAGCTGGAGGAGGAGCGTCGCGAGCTGATGAGCACTCGCAGGATGGACGGCACCGCGAACACTGCCACCAGTCCCAGCAGCATAGACAATGAGAACTGAAAAGCTTGGCTCCAGTAGAATTCGCGAGCTCTGAAATCAAGATTTCATTGGAGAGTTGGACTGGTACCTGGTCGTCGGAACTCAAGAGTTGACATTCCATCTGCATTAAGTAATTATAACACAAAGATCATCGTCCCGTACCAGTGGCTCATAAGAAAGCTCCGAGTCACACAGTCCGGGCGATGGAAAGAGCTATGCTCGGAGAATCTCTGTGTGATCAAATCAGAAATGAGGAAATCCACAGAAGAACCAAAGTCCCCGACATAGCTCAGAGTCGCGTGAATGGCAATGGGTGGGGCACATAGATCGAAACAAAAATACACTGCCTGTCGTGAGATCAAATTGTTTACGCTTAGTGCATAAAAACTAGTAGAAACAAGTTAACCCGCTTCCGTATTAGATTGGCATCATCACTTACCATCAGGTGAGATTGTAGACAAAGGCTAACTTGTAAAAAAAAAGTAACATTGTACCCAAAGGCCACTTTGGGTAAACATGCCAATGTTTCCGAGGTATTTGGAGATAAACATCGACATATGAGTACCTACCATGATAACGTGCACTAGAATAGTCATTAGGTGTACGATACCATAGGATTTTTTAGAATAGCACTTCCTTAATTACATAATATTAAACACAACAAAGTAAAATTATGTATTACTAGCGGACGCCCGCGACTTTGTGTGCGTGGAATTCAGTTTTTCACAAATTCCGCAGTAACTATGAATTTTTCTTAGATAAAAAGTAGCCTACGTGTTAATCCAAATAATACATGTCTTTAGAATTCAAACTATCGTGAGTGTTATTCATATTAATTGATTATGAAACACGGCTAAAACTCACAGTTTGGATCGTGCCGCGTTGCAAGAACCAGCTCATGACTAAGGGCCTCGTATGAGTTCAAAACTAGTCTGGCATACTCCGACCTAATATCACGTGAGTTTTAGTGGTATTTCATAATCAAATAATATTACATATCTTCGTTTTAAATTTCAACTAAATCTGTCCAGTAGTTGCGGCGTTAAAAAGTAACAAACATCCATACTTTCGCGTTTATAATATTAGTAGGAAGTAGGGAAATTTTAATTATGTACAAGTATCTATATTTACTTGTTATATTGTTTTTCGTCAAACCATTCCGGTATTCTCATCGTTAAATCCTCGGGTGCTATGTCATCGCATGGCTGTTCAACTGCTTCTTTTGAGAACAGGCCAGCTATGTAGTCGTTTACTGAAATACAGATTATTGTATATAATATGATAGAAATCTTGCTGAAACTATTTAATGTAGTCTTTCAGAGAAATAAGATAAGCATATAAAGAGCTTTGATCCCTTTAATTTTATTAGGTACTTTCAACTTTAAAGCTTTACTAAAATATTTTTTATTCATTTTTATAATGTGTATTATTCTAACACTAACAGATGTCAGCGACATCGCCCGCGTAAAAATTTCAATTAACAGACTTTAAACCTTCCTCGTGAATCTCTCTATCGGTGAAAAACTTTCCGATAGAGAGATTCAGAAAACCGCATGAAAATCCGTTCAATAGTTTCAAGTTTATTCAGTACACACAGACAGATGCGGCGGACTGGTATTTTATAACTTAAACTCGATGTAAACTTTCAACCCCTATTTCTATTATTATTTTCGCATGTTTTTATATATTAAATAGTCCACTAAAAATTTTACAAACAACAAACTCAAAACATGAACGATCTATATTAAAAAAATTCAAACCCTTTAATGTGTAGAACTTTAAAAATCTTGAATTACGATATTTTTAGTATTTTTCAGGTAGTACACATACAATTTTTTAGAAATATAACTGGTATAATCAAGGACTTTCCATACAAACTTTTAACCCCTATTTCACCCCATTATGATTTTATTTTTGCGACAAAAAGAATCCTATAACCTTCTTCGTATTATAGTCTCGAATCGTGCTAAGTTACGTTTGAATTCATTCAGTAGTTTCAGCGTGATGCCCGGCCAACAAAAACGCGGACAGACAGACAGAAAAAAAGCAAAGAAAAATATATTTTTGGCTTCAGTATCGATTAGGTACACAATGCCTTCCAACCAAAAAAAACAAAATATCTTCTGAATTCAATGAATTCAGGTCATTGAATTCTTCAATGAATGAATTTGACCTCTTACAGTTTAATCATAAGTGTAAATATAAATTAATACAGATTAATTAAATTGTATAACTATATATAAATAGTTACGTGTATTTGTTCTTTCCCTTTCTAGGAATAAAATTAACTTACCATTTAAATCCATTGTAATCCAAGAGAATAACTTATATCATGTATCCACATTTCACATTGACCACTCGAATAGTTTTAAACTAGTTACTCGTAGATGTCACTTAGTTACTCGTACAAATATAATTACATATTCAATTATACACGTATCTTTACTAACATTATGATAATACACAGATAATAATTAGCACGAATATTGACACCAGCTAGGGATCACTTGATAGTCTACTCTGATATGGGTTATGTTATCGAGTACATAACATTTTATATTAGGAAGGACAGACGTCGATTGGTTAGCGTAATTCTTTTTTTCGGACAACATTTTCCTTATTCTGATTTTTAGATTAAAGCCAGTAATACGTAGATTATTCTGCCTGTAAAAGACATTGAAGTAATTTCACAGATTATCGGCACTTAACTTTATTCTATAAACAGCTAACCTACTAAATTATTTTGTAGTGCCCTTGCCTAGACAGATTCTTATGGCCAATGCCGATACCTTTCCAGGCCAAAATGTTGTGTTATTGCCTAGTGAACGTTGCGATTACATTTATATGAGCAGCTGCTATTTACCAATCGAGATCAAATTAAACATGGTATGCGCGGTGGACGTAGGTCCTGGGTTCGATCCCCGGCTGGGCCGATTGAGGTTTTCTTAATTGTCCTGGTCTGGCTGGTGGAAGGCTTCAGCCGTGGCTAGTTACCACCCTACCTGCAAAGACGTGCCGCCAAGCGATTTACCGTCCCGGTACGATGCCGTGTCGAAACCGAAAGGGATGTGGATTTTCATCATCCTCCTAACAATTTAGACCGCTTCCACATCTTAGATTGCAGCATCACTTACCATCAGGTGAGATTGTAGTCAAGGGCTAACTTGTAAAGAATAACAAAAAAACAATAAGTTTCCAGTAATGAACCCGTGGCAGTTTGCCATCATTTTTTTTTTTGTTTTTAGTGTGTCCTAACATAGCGAACGATACGCCAAAGTACAGGCAATTTCGTTATTTTCATTTTAACACAAAATTAATGAACTGATTTTCATGAAAATTAGACCAAACTGGAAGTAAATCTTTCAAACAAAAAAGAATTTTCAAAATTGGTTAAGAAATGACGAAGTTATGAGGTTTAAAGTCTTTAAGTCTTTTTTTGAAAGTCGGTTAAAAATAGGCAACGGTGAAGGAAAAACATGCGCGGATATTCGGAAAGCACACATTCTAACAGCATTCATTAATTGACGCGAACTGTACTACCTATTCATACGATTATTTTGTTATCATAAGTAGGAAGAATGGTATTTAGATAAATAAAAAAATCCACTTTTGGCAAAACAAAATTTGTTTATTATCAAACATATTATATAATTAAGTATAGGTACATACTTGTTATATCACGTGACTCAAACGGTGAAGGAAAAACATCGTGAGGAAACCTGCATAATTGAGAATTTTCTAATTCCCAACGTGAAGTCCGCTAATTCACATTAGGTCTGCATGGTGGAGGGTGGACTATTAGCCTAGCCTATCCTAGCCAGTTACCGTTAAACTTCATCGTCGTCATCAACCCATATTCTACTACTACTGAGCTCGAGTCACCTCTCAGAATGAGAGGGGTAAGGCCAATAGTCCACCACGCTGGCCCAATGCGGATTGGCAGACTTCACACACGCAGAGAATTAAGAAAATTCTCTGGTATGCAGGTTTCCTCACGATGTTTTCCTTCACCGATTGAGACACGTGATATTTAATTTCTTAAAATGCACACAACTGAAAAGTTGGACGTGCATGCCCCGGACCGGATTCGAACCCACACCCTCCGGAATCGGAGGCAGAGGTTATATCCACTGGGCTATCACGGCTCTTAAACTTCATAACTGCAGTAAACTAACCACCAATAAGTATTTAAAGTTTTGTAATTATGCTTATTATTATTTTTCCGTACCATTTCACCGCGGCTAGTTGCCTCAACTGGTGAGAGAAGGGCTGGCTCATTTTTTGCGCAAAGGATCAGCCTGGCTGTCCAGCGCGGCATGATTTGTTTAGTTATTAGGATAAGTTAGCTTAAGTTCCCTATTGTATTCTTTCTCAATAAAAAAAAAAAAAAAAACTGCTAGGAGATATTCCTCTCTTTATATTTAATACTCGTATATCTTATAGTACGTAATACGAGTAGATACATTAATTGCAATGTCGACGTTGGATGTACCACGACCAAAATATCCACATTCAAGACTACTAAAACGATAATTCACTCGTTGCGAGATTTTAGCACAAAAAGATCACCGAAAAAACGGTTATTAAGAATATATACGACTAACTGAGATTAGCGAGTTTAACCAAACGAGTTTGATTCTTACAAACTAGTGTATTCTTTACAAGTTAGCCCTTGACTACAATCTCACCTGATGGTAAGTGATGATGCAATCTAAGATGGAAGCGGATGGAACTTGTTAGGAGTAGGATGAAAATCCACACCCCTTTCGGTTTCTACATGAGTACCGGATCGCTAAATCGCTTGTCGGTACGTCTTTGCCGGTAAGGTGGTAACTAGCCACGGCCGAAGCCTCCCACCAGCCAGACCTAGACCAATTAAGAAAACCTCAACCTAGGACCTCCTTCTTATATATCCACTGCGCATAGGACTGCGCTACGGAGGCCGTCAAAACTGTAGGTCGTCTTTTTGTTAACAACCATAATCCTCCTCAGAATGTCTAAAATCAGATTTCAAATTTGACCTTTTGAAGTCATAAGAAGCTATCCCGATTACTTTTTGAACGTATGTATATTGTATCATCTCATAATTTTTGATCGACTTAACTACTTATAGGTAGTAGGTATTATTATGTAATTTGTGTTTGTACGAATGGGGATGATGACTAGGTTTGAATATATTGATTTTACACGTTAACTAATTTATACATAAAAAGCAAAAATTACGGGATATTTGCAAAATAAATAAGATTATAAAAGTTCAAAATCTATTAAAAATATTTTATCGTAATTAGATGAAAATGCATACAGTTTTATCTTCCTTACATTAAATGTGACACTTTTTAATATGTGAACTATAAACATAAACGCAGAAATAACAAAGATATTAGTAATTTTGTTTAAACGCCCATACAAATCTAACGATCATTAATTGCCTACGACGTCATAAGTGCGTACCATTTTGTATGGGGCGTTTTTCAGGGATCCGCGGCAGCGGATCTGACCCTTTAAATCCCTGTAGCTCCGAAAATAATTATCGCAGATACCCTGTTACTTTTACAACATTATATACAATTCAAAAAACTGTCAATATCCCTATTATGCAGCATATTTTAAAGCAGAGACCTTTACCAAACTTAGATTTCATAGAACATTTGAATCGACTCGAACCAGAAATGAAAAATTATAAAAACAATAAATATTACGGTACTTTTAATGGTAGGTAAACTACCAAATGTGCTTCTTAAAATCATTAAATTCTATTCATTATAACTGGGTTCCGAAAACTAAATCTAATTGCACTCCACTCTGTGTACTTAGTATTTAGTATGTACTTACAGATCTACACCAAACATTACAGTGTATTATTGGAAATCTACACTTAGCGTCAACATAAATAAAGTACAAATTGTTTCAATTATTTTCATTAGTGTTTCCCTGTCCCCGTCAGCTTAACAGTTTGTATATTATGTAAATAAAAACAGAGTACTAAACCAGAGACACCTACCTTATCTTACCTAATAAAATAATTAAAAAAAAATTCAACCGACTTCAAAACCTAAAAAAAGCGAAAAATAACATTTTAATTTATGTTCTACCTGCTGATCAGTTTGAAGGCTGTGCGAAGTCAGTGTCGTGACAATTTAAGCAAATTCTAAAAGTTCAAGAAAAACACAGTCTGAAAAATATATATGATTATGAAACGGCTTGATTTAATACAATACCGGCTTATTACCATCTTCAAAATGATAAGCAGGTAAAACATGAATTTATTTTAAACTTTGTCTTTTTTTTTTCATTTTTAGTGTTAACAAACTGCTTGTAAAAAATTGTGTCTCATACAAAATTTAGTAATAAATTGGTGAACATACATAAAAAATATTCGATAAATTTAGAGATTCCTCCTCTTTTTGTCGGTAAATAAAACGAGACGAGATAAAATACGTAAACAACCTGACCGTTATTATGCTACTTGCGAAAGTGAGCAAGTATTATTTAAGTCCTTATCCGTCAGCAATCATGTTGTTAATTTGTTTACATTCTTTATCTAGCTCGTTAAACGTACTATGTAAATTAATATATCGAGTGACTCAACGTACTTTGCCGGTTTTGCTTAATACAGATTTGACCAAAAAGTTAGCATGACTTTATACCACGGTTGTGGTGGCTGTGGCTTATAATATTCCGAATTTGGCTTAGGTGACGTATTGTCTTTGGGACTTTCTTTAAATATATTTACATAAACATTCTTTAAGCCGAAAGTATATAAAGCATGATACGGTATGTAGCTCGCGATAAATAATGACCATTTCATATAATAGTTAATGATCAACCTTCCTATATACGTGTCGTGTAAAGCCACCATTACAGTGCTCAATGCTAACTTATATTTCCCTATGAAAGGTAGCTGTTTGTACGCCGGAACGTCTTCCATACGATCGTAGTCGCGAATATTGAACATACGTGGTGGTGTTTGGCATATTCCATCTATTCCACATTTTTGTACTAACACATTTGAAGGTACTTCTGAAAAGGAAGAGATACTACGTTTTATTTAGATAACCAAAACCAATAATGTACTTAATTCACAGACTAAAAATTGAGATGATTTAAGCTACACTATCAGTAATTAATTCATCATCTTTCGATTCATACGTAAATAATATTAGGTATTTATGTGAAGAATATCAACTGAAAATTAGCAATTCTTAAAACCTAATAACATTTTTTTAATAAAATTGCAGAAATTTCACTCATATGTATTATGTATACAATGTCATCGAAAATATATGAAACCTAGAAATTGTATACGTAGGAAATGTATAAAAATATTTATTTTATACATATTCTAGGAAATCCTAGAAAATAGTAATTGTTACTAGCAATTGTTGACAGATTATTCATACATTTCCGCTATCATATAGTACGTATACTACTACGTATATAATGG
Organism: Bicyclus anynana; assembly: GCF_947172395.1. Taxonomy (NCBI): domain Eukaryota; kingdom Metazoa; phylum Arthropoda; class Insecta; order Lepidoptera; family Nymphalidae; genus Bicyclus; species Bicyclus anynana. The sequence continues at coordinate 9,254,188 of NC_069090.1, forward strand.
TTGATAGAATTGATCTTTTTTCAGACCGACGAAAAGTCTGCCAAAAAACTGCAATTACCATCGCTTCCATTTACTTGATGCTTTTTTAGCTTGCGTTGAAAATCAATTCTCTCTTGTTCCGTATAGATGTACCCCGGCACATCTGCCAAATATTTCGTCGCATAGAGCACAGAAGACACTTCTGAGGCAGACAGTATTGATTTGATACCAGTTAGCATAACATGACTCATGTGTTCGAAATATTCTGGCACGTTCGTTAAACAAGGCGTGAAAACTCTATCTTGTAGAATTTGAAACACCTGGCGCGTCTCTTCGGCGGTGTTTTGGCAAGGGTTGTATCTGTAACAAAAGTGTACAGTCTGGGCAATGGGAAAACAGGAGGGGCAACTGCATATAAGAAAGGAGATGGTCCATTTCAGGTCCACTCTTGTACCTCGTATCATTAAAATTTAAAAAATACAAGGATTTTATTAAAATTTATTAAAGTGAATAAACGTAACTAAAAAAAAAGAAATAAATAAAATAAAAACCCAAGTTTTTGATTTATATCAAGATGGCGCCCATAGAGCAACTATGACGTGACAATTGACAGCAAATGTCAAATCGATAACTGCATTGAAAACGTCATTTAACCGCCATTATTACCCTTCAATCAAAACAAACTTAATACACTTAAATTAACAGTGTTGGTAGCCCCGACAGATATTCTCTCGGGTCAGGATCGTCAGGGTTTTAAATGATTTTATCCTATTACAAAATTTTCAATTTTGCTTTTTCACAACTTTGGCACAACTTCCTGAAATTAAATAAACAAATATTACGTACGTACCTGTCGTGCATTCCAATCATGTGTCCAAAGACTTTCCAAAAGTGGTTGTAGGCATCCCAGTCGCCTTCTTGCAGTTGTTTAACAGTGAATTTGTCTGGCTTGAGGAAAACGAATCCTATGAAACCATAAATAGTGAAGGCCATGTCACGCTGGGACACCTTGCCTATGCCTTTCATCCTCACGGCTCGTGCTACATGAACATGTCGACACCTAACGGTGTACAGTGATCGCCAAGATCTAAACATAAAACAGTATTTTAAAATAATGACATTAGTTTCCGCCTGAAAACTAGATGGCACCAATTAAGGATAAAGAGATGAAGATAATAATTGGCGCAGCCCGTAGGATCACTAGATAATATCTTAATAATACTATAACGTTGATCTTAACACTGACTCTGTTAACTTTTTCAGTAAAAAGCGGGACATACTCGTCATAAATAGGTACTCTTAACTATTTAAGATCAGTACATTACAGACTTACTCCTAAAACTAATTCCAAAAAAATCTAATGCATAGGTATATATAAATAATTTTGATTTCAAACTTAGATACTAATTGATACTACTACTTAACAAGAGAACAGTAAATTCTAAATGTCTAATTCAAACATAGACAGACAAAAACTCCTGTTTAATGTAATTTATTATATCTAATAGTAAAATTTTCAAAATTTAATGATCTTAAAAAAAATTATATTTGAGTCTAGAAGTCGAATAGTCGAATGTCATTGAATAAATTATGTAGATATAGATAAAAGCTTACAGTGAACCAGGTTTTAGTTCGTGTTCAAGCCAAGAGGTCACATGTTTGTACGTGGAGAAATATCGTTTGTAGGCTGTGTAGGTGGAATTGGAGCGACGCGAGTCCATTAGGACGGTTATTATAGATGGGATTGACAGCACTACTATCAGGCCCGATATCATTGAAGCGGTCATCATGTAGGCGTAGTCACTGTAGAAACGACGGCCTCTGTAACAGAAAATAATAAAACTTGACTTTCTTCAAAGGGATGACAGCGGCACTATACCAAAAAATCCACACACACAGTACAGATTTGAAAAAACTGATTTAAGATAAGAAAAAAATAATTTGGTCACCCTCGGGATTTTTGGAAAACTATTCAAATTAGTTTTAGATAATTTATTTGCCGTTTGCGTTTTATCCATTAATTACGGGACACCATGTATAATCATGTATAGAAATACTCACTGATTGTATTTCTTTTCGTCAAACCAGTCGGGCAGCTTGAACTCCATGTCTTCAATTTTGTCCGGGTCCGAAGGTTCATCGTATGCTTCTGAGCTCAACAAATTGTCGACGAACTTCTCCGCTGGATCAAACAAAATTAATCTCACTTTATTGATTAGTGTAGTACGATGAGCAGTCCTTACAAAGTCAAAAAAATCGGTTGTTTGTAAAGTCGGCTTAATGACGATAGTAGATCGTGACACTCATAAGAAAATACTGATAGAATGGTTGCATTTTTCAAACGAAAATGTTCGATTTTCTAAAATACTGTTAAAAAGTTGGCAACCCTAGAGCGAGGCAACGACGCATGACGTCATCTTTTTTCGAGTGTGCAGCCGGCTTCATCGAATTATAAGACGTTGTCACGTCAAAATCAACATTTTCTTCCGTTCTTGATTCTGCCTTTCTGATATGACACTAACTATTAACCACTAACTATCAATTTCCCATGGATTCAATAAAATGCACCTGCTGCAATTACAAACCGAACAAAAGACTTAAAACAAAGAACTATTAAATGGCTACTTATCGGTGACTTATAAACATTTTCCTAAATATTCAACATTGTATTCGTTAAGTGACGATTTGGATTACGAACCTTCGTGGAGTTTTTAAAAATGCATTTTATATTTGTATTGGTACTAATTATTAAAGGAAGTCTTAGTGACTGGGTAATTAATTTTAACTTAATACATAAAAAATTGACATTAATTTTATGTTATAATTTTATATATATTCATAATATATTTTAGGAATCCGAATGGCTGGCACCTTTGGAATACCAATAGTAAGTACTTAATATTAAACTAGCAAAAGCCAGTGACTATTAATAATACCATAAGCTTCGATTTCGAATTTGATCGTTTTCGAATCCATATTTTCTTGATGTGTTTTTTGTTTACAAACTTTACATAAACAAAACAACTTTCATGTTCCATTTACAATTCGTGCGCTGTAGAATGTTGCGGATGACAATTCCCTGTATGACGTTCATAATACGTACTATTATTTAACGTGAATCACGGCAAACTTTCCAGAGTAAAACGAACTGTTACCCGCACCATGCTACAGCGCACGAACTCAAGGTAATGCATATACATATTTCATTGAATTATATAAACATTTAATAGATATAAATATGTTTCAATGCTGTAAAAAAAAATCTTCCATGTTACTTGCAGCAAAGATATATTAACTCATAATATCAAGAACAGCACAAAGAAAATCCTCCCAGAAGACGACAATTCTGAAATTATTCCAGTAAACTTACAGTCACGGAATAAAAATACTAATTACAAAATCTTCAATCATGAAGATGGAAGTTCTGAATTTCCCAGAAGCCTAAAAATAAAACTAGAAGAAACTTTAAAAACCGCTGAAGCACTAACAATTACTTTGAAAAAACAAATCAAGGAAATAGAAAGTCAGGAACGTATACTCAAGGAAGCTATAGTAAATGGAAGGTACTTAATAACATCCTAATACATATGTTTTCTGTAATAATAGTATCTTAATTAATAATGTAGCTAAAATAATCGTAACTTATCTTGGGATAATAATTATTTATTACATTCTTTTTACGTATACGTGTGAACACGAACACTTATCTCATTTTTTTATAGGTCAGGAGTTACAACATTAACCGTGTCCACTTTAGGACAACGTCCTCGAAACTACATTATACGAGATGGATTTTGGACTCTGTGCAATGGCATAGTTCAGTACCCAGCTAGTCAAAGCTACATTTACACCGAATTGTTTTCTTCGCCGACGTGTATCGGACAAGAGGTAGTTAACTCATGCTTAATATGCCATTTAATAGTTCTTTGTTTTAAGTTTCTTGTTCTGTTTGTAATTGCAGCAGATGCATTTTATTTAATACATGGGAAAATGATAGCTTTAGTATCACCGTGGTAAAGGTTTTCTAATACTCGCGCGGCGCCACAGCGTCACTGGGGGTTTTAGGCATCTCAGCGCTAAAGCATCGCCTGATGGTAGCAGAAGAGATGGGCTCTCGAGCTCTTAGAGGCCTGAGTGAAGAATGTTTTAGTATCATGTATGTATACCTACTATCCTTGAACAAAAATTACCTGTGAAATGACCCAACGTGAATAACGCTTACAAGGCTGTTACTATATCAGAAAATAACTCTGAACCCTATGCCACTATGATACTTTACCCGAAAACGCTGTACATTTTTTCAGCGCAGGAGTCGAAACATAAGGGTCCCAAGCCTTACTCTTCACTCGCGTACTCACCTGTACTGCTCAGAAAGTTAGAGTTATTTTCTCAGAGTTATTTTCTGATATAGTAACAGCCTTCTAAGCGTTATTCACGTTGGGTCATTTCACGTGTATTTTTTGTTCTTGTATTCAGTTAGTACTTTATAAAACACAGTTATTTTGAAATCACAGACAAACACCTACCTAATGTAAAATATGAGAATGACTAATTGAGTTAATCAGAAACCGTGACTATGATAATATTATGAGATCTACCTTAAACACTTACTAACTTAGACTAACCTTCTTAGTAAGTAGGTAACCTTCTAAGAAGGTTAGTCTTCAATGTAGATATCATAGTATTATCATAGTCATGTAAATCTTAATAACATTGGTAATAGGATTTTTATTATCATAGTGGATAGTCTTAGACCAAAGATCAAAGTCAAGACCAAATCGAGCACGAGAAAGACATTTTTTTTTCTTTCTGATCGTGTAACTGTCGTAAGCTACTTGATGGGACCTCAGCGGCGTCACCGGGGGTTTTGGACGAGCGCAAAAGCATCGCCTGATGGGGCCCGAAGGCAGAAAAAGTGGGCGGAACGACTTTCTAAAGGCCTCGGGCCTCTCCACTGAGACTCGGACTATTGTGAAAGGGTGTTTTGAACTGAGTGTATCAGTTCCGCCGCCCCCGAGATCATGGGTTAAAAAGCATAATCGCTATGCCTCGTCAAATAAAACATTCTCGTCTCACAGTACATTTGCGAGGCACTGATTTTCTCGTAGATGATAATATCTATCACTAATATTATAATGAGCTAAAGTTTTTGAGGTTGTAGTTGGTAGGTGATCTCTGAATCTGCTGAACCAATTTAGAAAATTCTTTTACTAATAGAAAGCCACATTATTTGAAAAAAAAAACAAATTTCATTTATTTCAATTAGGCTTTCTTTACAAGCACTTTTGAAAGGTAAATAATTTAATTTAAATTAATGGTGGTGTAATTATAGTAATTTGTTACTTATAAAAGCTATATTTTATTCCCGTTGTCAAAAGGGAACAGGAACTCAGGTGAAACCGCAGGGCATCTGCTAGTAATTTATAAAAATTAAAAGGTCTTTCGTTCTTTACAGGTTACATCAAAGCGGGATCCATGCGTTTTCAATTCCGTCGTCAAATACGAGACTGTGCCAGACAGCCGGCGGTCTACGTATTATGAAGACGACTATCTTTGCCTGAGGACAACATTCAATAATACGCTGGAAAAATTTATGTCTGTGACGAAAAAACAGGCAGATGAATCTTGCATAAATGGTAAGTAACAACGATGTCCAGCATTGACAAGCACCTGCATTCTGTAAAGTTACAGCGATGTGACATCGCTTATTTCCGTGGCAACCGCGTTGATAATGACATTTTATTTTTGACATCCCATAGAAATAAAGTTCAAATTCGAATAAAACTTACTATAGGCGAATATTACATCGACGATTTTAAAGCGGATCACACCTAGGGTTGCCAACCGTACTATTGTAATACGAGTATATAGTATTGTACTATATTTCGGGTCTGCGTACTGTAAACTGTTGAAGAAATATATAGGTAGTAGGTACGCAAAAATACTATATTTTCAACAATGGATATACGAAGGTAGAAAAGAAAATATACCATAACAACAGACAGAAAATTCTCTTTATGTCTGCGTTTGTCTGGCTGTCTGTTCGCCTTAATCCCTGGAACAACCAACTTTTTGCAGTATTCATAGGTCAGCTTAGTTTGTCAATCTATCTGTTACCTTTTCACCGCTAAACCAAAGACCTAAAAATTACTTTGTGTCGCGCAAATTTCACTATAAGGATGTCTAATATGTCCTGAAAATTTGTTGTTGTTGATGTCTAGTCGACTCGTATTGACGTTCCTAATAAGAACGGCGAAGATGTTAAATGTACTTCCGGCTTCTGTGTTTCCTAACACTTTCAAGCAGTTGCGTGCACTTCATAGATGCATATACGCAATGCATACCCTGAGGATCCACTACGAACCGGTATTGGAGGAGGAATTTTCCATTTTTTACAATTTGCACGTAGTTAGTAGCCTACCCTAGTTAAAAACCTTGTGCACGCCTTCAAGGCAAGAGTGAATAGGCACTTCTAACCTAGACCTCATAATTGCTTTCCACCAGTCATGATTGTTGTCAAGTGCAAGTACATACATAATAAAAAAAAACACACGAGTATTTCTAGAAGACGGAGCCGCAGTTGCAAATAAAAACGAAATACTTAGGTAGGTATTACAATTGAAATGCAAAATCACTCGGCAGTTAGACTTTGCGCAGACTAAGTAGTAGTAATTAATTTTTTATTAACATTTTAAATGCATGATTCATTGAAAAAATTTAATTACTATAATAATAATATCTGCAGTCGATGATTGCATCAGGCAAATGATACATATTTTAAAAGTTACTTAACGTGCTTAGGCGTTTAAAATGTCCTTTGCTTGCTGATTTATAGCCGGATAAAAGTAACTTTTCCGAGCCAGTGAGATGAAAAAAAAATTGCATCATGGTCAGTATGATTTAACTACAAAGAAAATTAAATTTGGAATGAGTTGTCTTCGAATTTTACAAAGACAACAAATACCTAAATTAAACGCTAACTAAAAGCTCACTGCATACGTAACGGTTTAATCTCGGATCGGGATTTTGTTTTCGAAATAACGTTTTACATAACACCACGTCTCTTCGCGGTCAATTATTCTCACGTTTCTGAAAAGCAAACGGCAGTACCCACGCGGCATACTATACAAGTCATGTACGCAGTGACCAACACACAATCATTTATAGTCGCGGGTGCTACAGAAACGTGAGAATAATTGACCGTTTGTGGCTAGCATAACACTGTTGCGTATCATCATCATTACTGCAAATGGAGGTCCACTGCCTCCTGTTTCAAAAATCGCACGAAATACGCAATGTTCACTTTATACACGCTATAAAATTTCCAAGAAAATGTAAGTATAAAATACGACTAAACACGGTGTGGTTGGACTTTCTAACAACACGGTGTTTAGCCTGCATCCAGCTCCCAACACCAACTCGCTTAATATCTTCGGTCTACCTACTAGGTATATACTGAAGATATTTATTAAGCTACGAGTAACACTGCGCTTTCCAGTGGTGCCCTTTCCAGTGGTCCTGGAATGGAAAGCCTTCCATTCTAGCACCCTAGGCCACGCCATGCCCATTGCCACTTGAGCTTTGCGACTCGTTGAGCTATGTCGGTAACATTGGTTCTCCTCGTTTCTGATTCGATTACGCAGAGACGTTCCTAACATAGCTTATTATTAGCATGCAGCGATCGAAGCAGCTGAAAGACGTGATAGCCCACTGGATATGCCTCTGCCTTCGATTTGGAGGGCGTAGGTTCGAATCCAGTCCGGGACATGCATCTCCAACTTTTCAGTTATGTGCATTTTAAGAAAGTAAATATATCACTTCTCTCAAACGGTGAAGGAAAAACATCGTAAACAAACCTGCATACCTGAGAATTTTCTTAATTCTCTACGTGTGTGAATTCTGCCAATTCGAATTTGGCCAGCGTAGTGGACAAAGGCCTACCTAACCCCTCTCATTCTGAGGGGAGAGTCGTGTTCAATAGTGAGCCGAATGTGGGTTGTTAATGATGATGATGATGATGCAGCAATCTTAAGTAGGTGGCAACAGCTAATTTTTTTTTTCGTTTCTCAGGAATTATACGGAGTTTAACCAACAACATTCAAGACTGCGGAATACGGGTAGTGTCAGAATATACATACTATCCCCACAACGTCGACACGTCTTTCACAGTGCCTCTAGAATATTGCACGGAAAGAGATGGCTCTTGCAAACTCATCGTCGCGTGGCATCTCTCCAATAAAACTATAGAAAACTTCGCATTTCTAAAAAGTGATCAGAATTTTAAGAAAATTTTCATAAAACCTGACTCTTACGTGGAAAGTTTTATATGAAAACGATTTGGCATCTTTTTAATACACAAAATGGTATCAAAATTAATGAAAATGTAACTTTTTCCAGTTCGATTGTTTAGGAAACTGAATCTCGGTCTAGCGAAATTATTTTGAATACTTACCTGCCCCTGTAAACCAAGTGGCACGTCGATTCTCGTCGCAAACGCTTCGAAAACTAGAAAAATGTAAGGGAATGACAGATCTTGATCACTTGATTAGTCCATAGCAAATGTCATTCTCACACATTTTTCTACTTTTCGAAGCGTTTGCGATCGTAGAAAGAGAATCGACGTGCCACTTGACTACAGGGGCTGCTAAAAAAGTAGAAAGAATGATTGAAATTTAAAACATTGAGGAATATTATATTAATAAAAATAATGAATACTATAATACTATATATTTTACTTACCATTGAAATCCATGATAGCAGTAATGTTAAGAAAGTCCTAATTTAAATCAATTTTATCTATAGTTTGTCTTAAAGCACTAGATTGATTTTTGAAAAGTTTAAATAGATAAATACATTATGCAATGTCGAATCACGACCAGAGAGTAGAGAGATAGAGACCAGATCTAAGCCGTTACTGAATAAGAGGTAATCAGCCATATTAATTTATAATATGTATATTACCACAAAAAAAGCAATGCAATAGAGCGATCATTAAAAAATATAAAAAAACGTTTCCGACTTTACCCTACATAGACGCTCTAGATAACGAGTAGGTTTACCTATAATTATAACTATAATTAGTAACTGAATATAGCATTGTTTATTCTCTTATTAGCAGATGCCCGCGACTTCGTCCGCGTGAAAATCGATGTACACTTTATTATCTATTCGCTTGTTTTATATATATCGTTGAAAACGTAAAGTCATTATTAAAAATATGGAAAGAAGATAGATAAGTTTTCACAACCACGAGATGTTTCTGTATTCGTTGTACCAGGAGGCACAGCAGTGCCCCGCCAAGTCGAGCACTTTTTGATAACAGCCGTAGGTAAAATGCTCGCTGCTAAACTTTCCAATAGTGAAAGAATTTTTAAATCTCAGTGGTTTAGACTAAAAGCGTAAAAATCAATCAAACGAACTCCCATTCGCTTTTATAATATTAGATTGATTAATATTTTTTTTGACGGCCTTCGTGACGCAGTGGTATGCGCGGTAGATTTACAAAACGGAGGTCCTAGGTTCGATCCCCGGCTGCGCCGATTGAGATTTTCTTGATTGGTCCAGGTCTGGCTGGTGGGAGGCTTCGACCGTAGCTAGTTACCACCCTACCGACAAATACGTACCGCCAAGCCGATTTAGCGTTCCGGTACGATGTCGTGTAGAAACCGAAAAGGAGTGTGGATTTTCATCCTCCTCCTCACAAGTTAGCCCGCTTCCATCTTAGACTGCATCATCACTTACCATCAGGTGAGATTGTAGTCAAGGGCTAACTTGTAAATAATAATAAAAAAAAATGTATTCTTATCATGACTAGGTAGGTGTATTAAATATAAATAAAACTCCCCTTTTACCATAACAACCATAAGTTATTATTACGAACGATTGACATTGCTTTATATTTGAGTACAATTTGACGGAACCCAATTACATTGAATCTCAGAACAATTGCTCACCATAAATTTGACCATTAAAATTTTCACAAAAATTTAAAAATTAAAAAAAATCATCAACAAAATTGTCTGTCGTTTTTTAAGGGGGGATATAGAGGTAAACTCAAATATCGAAAATATTTAACACCAATAAATATATACACACAACTATAAATTTTAAACCTTAATACACACACGTGTAATTTTAACACAGTGAAACATCTATTCTATAGATGCAGTTTGTATGAACACAATTGATCATGATCATATATTTTTAACAGAGGGGTAACCTCCAGCGAGGCAGGTCCTATAGAAGGTAATTGGTCTGAGCATTGAATGGATTATATTTTTTTTATTTAATTGTTATATACTAAAAACTTTACCCTTTAAAACTTACCGGTTATGATTTTTTTAACTTTCCGCTAGTTACTATTAGTAATAAAAAAGATTCCTCCCCGTTGTTTGTACAAACATTATCTTCTAAATAAAACTTAATTTTCAAAAAGTATCACAGTAAAGAAGGACTTACGTTTATGTTAATTATTTAAGTTAGTGATAAAGATGTAACAACCTGACCGTTACACGCGAAAAAGAGAGAGTATTATCTCTCTGTCCTTATCTATTTTAACAATCAGGTTGTCAATTTGTTTAGATAAGTCTAAGAATACAGAAAACATCAAAATTTCTGTATACTGAGTTATGCGAGTAAGTATGTACCTGTCCTTGTTCAGTTATACATATTAAATTGCCTATCGAGTGACTTGTCCCACACGTTTTCCCAGTTTTACTTAGAACATATTTCACCAAAAAGATAGCATGACTTTATACCACGGCTGTGGTGGCTGTGGCTTATAATACTCTGAATTTGGCTTAGGTGGTGTATTATCTGTGGGGCTTTCTTTAAACATATTCACATAAACATTCTTTAAGCCGAAATTATAGAAGGCAAGATACGGTAAGTAGTTCGCGACAAATAATGACCATTTGAAGTAATAGTTAATGATCACCCTTCCTATATACGTGTCGTGTAATGCGATCACTACAGCGTTGATTGCCAACTTATATTTGCCTACGAAAGGTAACTGTTTGTATGCCGGGACGTCTTCCATACGATCGTAGTCGCGAATATTGAACATACGTGGTGTATTGGATATTCCTTGTATAGCACATTCCTGTACTAAAACATTTGAAGATACTTCTGAAAAAAAGAAGAGATACAACGTTTTAATTTCTATAACCAATATTGTACTTAATTTACATGCTATATTAAATTGGGATAACTCGAATAAATTCCTTAAAATGCACACAACTGAGAAGTTGGAAGTGCATGCCCCGGACCGGATTCGAACCAACGCCCTCCAGAATCGGAGGCAGAGGTCATATCCATTGGGCTATCACGGCTTTCCTCTTTATAATATTAGTAAGTTCAGATAAAACTTTAGCACAGTTTTAAATGACACATATATGATGCACATAAACCAATTGCAAAAAAAAAAAATAAAAGAAATTTAAACATACGAATTTAAAGTGTTTTAAATTTAATTAAACTTTGACTAACTTAAACTGATAACTCCTAATGCCACAACCAGACGAATTACCTTCATAATTTCCTGCATTGACCTAAGTACATAGATTGACAAATTTTCAGCTAATCTATACTAATATTATAAAGAGGAAAGATTTGATTGTTTGAATGTTTTGTATAGGCTCTGGAACTACTGAACCGATTTCAAAGGGAACCGCGTGGTTTCCGTTCCTGTGCCCGTGAGGATACGGGGATTAAATATATATTGCCATATGATACAAAAAACGTTGCTAAAGTGGTAAAAGAATCAGTAGACCCAGAGATTACTCCCAACAACATCACAAGCTTTACCTCGTTGTATAGATCTAATTGTTCATAACCATATTCTGTGGTGAAGATCTAATTGTTCATAACCAGCTCTAGCACCTCTAGCAAGTAGATTAAGTAGGTAAGAGCAACTTTGCAAAAATCTGAAATACTCACTGATTGAATTTCTTTTCGTCAAACCATTCGGGCAGCTTGAAATCTAAGTCTTCAACCTTTCCCGGGTCCGAAGGTTGTTCGTAGGCTTCTGAGCTCAACAAATTGTCGACGAACTTTGCCGCTGGAACAAACAAGGTAATATAATGACTCACTTTATTGACTAGTGCATCTCAGGTATATACCTATGTCACTAGGAAAGTTTGAGATTTGGTTACTAATTACTACTACGTTAGCATTTTTCAACATGATTTCTATCGGCTAAAATCTATATATATAAAAGAAACTCGTGTTACTTACTCCACTTATAACTCAAGAACGGCTGAACCGATTTAGCTGAAAATTGGCAGGGAGGTAGTTTAGAGCCAGGAGAAGGACATAGGATACTTTTTATAAAAAAAAAATGAAAAAAAAATAAAATAAAATAAAAGTCGGGTTTTCGTTCCTGGCGCACTCCAGAACGCACGAACCGATTTCCACGGTTTTGCATTCGTTGAAAAGGTCTCGGGCTCCGTGAGGTTTATAGCAAAGAAAATTCAGGAAAAAATTCAACGTAGGGTAGGGGTAGGGTAAGGGTAGGGTAGGGGTAGGATAGGGGTAGGGTAGGGTAGGGTAGGGTAGGATAGGGTAGGGTAGAGGTAGTTGAAAGTTTACATCGAGTTTCTTCATACACCAAGTTCCAGCGAGCTTATGTTCTCTGTAGTGTCTCGGTCATAATCATAATTTCAAGATTGAAAACAAAATATAGGTAAAACTCTCAACTATTGGAGGGACTTGGCTACACGCACCACTTGCGTTGGAGATATACCTAATCAATGTGACCCTGCTTTCTACATCCACGGCCGTGGGTTCGATTCCCTTAACTGGAAAATATTTGTGTAATGACACGGGTTTTTTCCAGTGTCTGGGTGTATTTATACATTATATAAGTATTTATATGTAATATATAAATATATATATGATAAAATACGCTATCTTACTACCTGTAACACAAGCTATGACACTTACGTTGGGGTTAAGTATATTAAAGAAAAAAATCAGTCAATCAGCTCAGTGGTAAAGAGGCCGGACTCATCACCGAGAGGTGGTGGTTCGATCCCCGCCCGCTGTACTATTGTCGTACTCACTCCTAACACAGTCTTTTCCGACTAATTGGAAAGGAAGGGGAATATTCGTCATATTCAAAAGATATGACAAATATATTTTTAAAAAAATTTAATAGTCTACCACTAAACCTATATAAAATAACAAACAAACAGACATTTATATATTTTAGGTAGGTATTAAAATTTACTCTGTATAAATTTTGAAGATAAGTACTCGTACTTACGTCCATATGTCAGCTCAGCCGCTTCCTGACCTTAAGTACCAAAACACGCCGCAAAAACATGGAGGTCATCGACAATGTCCATAATATATTGCTGCTGATTTTTGCGCATAATTCTATTCAAACTCTTTTTTAGTCAAATAACCGGTTGCTTGTAAATTATACTACACTTTGTCTCCTGCTAATTTAAGAGCGCGCAGCGCGTCGCTACGATATGGATAAAATTCGAAGCGCAAACGAGACGCCGAATTACGACTTTCACGTGAGTGAAATTTTATGACGTGAGCGCCAAAACCATTTTTACCTAATTGCAAGTAAATTAAACAAAATGGCCATGTTTAAGATATATACCTAATTTTCTATACAAAACAAAAATTTAAGACAGATTGAAAGCAAAATGTGAGCAAAACATGTATTTTTCAAAAAAATAAACTATCGAGAAAAGTTTTACAAATTGTGTATGTTGTATAGTCATAACGAAGCTAACACTTTGAAATATCATTTACCCAAATATCAGGCTCCTAACTTTTCCAGAATCTGAGATCCAGAACCATTTGTAACCACCAAATGGCATATTGCACACTCTTAAGGCTTCCTCGTCCGTAATGAATAATTTTCTTTTTTTTTACCTAGTAAACTAGCTGACCTCTATAATTTTTTCTTTTATAGTCAAAAAGTACCCTTTGTTTTTTTGCAAGGTCCCCTTTACTAATATTATGTATAGTTTAGCTGTAAAAACAGACAGGCAGAGATTTACTTTCGCATTTATGATATTAGTATATCTAGATATATTGCAATTTCCCGGCTCACATATTTCATGTTTGTATTGCGTGGTAGAGCGAAGGCGACCTTATCACTATTCATGATAAGTTCGCCTTTTGCCTGTAAAATTATTGTGTTCTTTTTATTTTTACTTTTTGTGCAATAAAGTTATTATAAAAAAATAATGAAAAATACACTGATAGTAATTATTTGAAACATGAATAAATCATGTTAATTCATTTTCATAATTTTTCACATGCAATTAAATCATTAATGTTTGTCATTGGAAATAAACCGGCAAAGTGCGTGTCTGTAGCTGTTAGAGTTTTCCTTGTAATTTAATTACATATCTTACTCTCATGAATTTGTTCACTTACCTATCCATAAACAACCGTTTAGCCGGTAGAAGGTGGGGACACTTGACTCTATCACAGAAAACATATCTCTATCAAAAATTAGCTCCCAAAAGCATAATAATTACAAACGGATCCTTAAATCGAGAAAAATTGATAGAAGACCCCTCATACCTTTTAAAGACCTATACAACCATACCTCATACTATGAAATAAACGAGTAAAAAAATCATCCTCACTTTTCATGTAGGGGAGGTACCCTAAATAAATATTTTCCTTTTAATTACATTTAATAACAAAGACGTTAATAATTTCTATTACTCGGTGAAAAAAACGGGCCAAGTGCGAGTCGGACTAACGCATCGAGGGTTCCGTACAAACTTGTACGTCTAATAATTAGAAATTAAATTCTGTAAATTTTGCAGGCCAGCAATACCGGAAAAACATTGTATCTGTTCTGTGTATTGTTCGACGGCCACCGTGGTGCAGTGGTATGCGCGGTGGATTTACAAGACGGAGGTCCCAGGTTCGATCCCCGGCTGGGCCAATTGAGGTTTTCTTAATTGGTTCTGGGAAGCTTCGCTCGTGGCTAGTTACCAGCCTACCGACAAAGACGTACTTTCAAGCGATTCAGCGTTCCGGTACGATGTCGTGTAGAAACCGAAAGGGATGTGGATTTTCGTCTAATGGCTAAGAAGTTAGCCCGCTTCCATCTTAGATTATAGAATCACTTACCATCAGGTGAGATTGTAGTCAACGGCTAACTGGTAAAGAATAAAGTACAAGTTCCTCGATTACAGGTGTTACAAACATTCACTAGTGGACGCCCGCGACATCGTCCACGTGTAATTCAGTTTTTCACAAATCCCGCAGGAACCATGGATTTTGCCGGGATGAAAATTAGCCTATGTGTTAATCCAGACTATATTCTATCTCTGCTTCAAATTTCAGGTGATTCGGTTTAGTAGCCGGGGCGTAAAAGAGTAACAAACATTCATACCATCAAAATCACCAGGTTTTCGCCAATCTCGGGAATCCGTGGAGTTTTTCGGAATAAAAAGTAGCCTATGTGTTAGTCCAGAGTAAAATCTATTTCCATTCCAAATTTCGGCCAAATCGGTTTAGTAGTAGCGGCGTTAAAAAGAGTAATAAACATCCAAACAAACATACATCCACACAAACTTATGCATTTATAATATTATAGTAGGATAGTAGGATGTATTATATTACAATGTTTACTTAATTGTTATAATTAGATAGAATAAGGCATTGTTTAAATAAGGAATTAATCAAATAACAGGTTTACTTTCGTAATAAAAAATAACAATAGATTTGCAATTCAAATAGTTGTCGCTATATATATATAGTCGTAGTCTATACGTTAATGTTTTGTTAAGATTATATTTAGCTTTTCGATTGTAACCTCCAGCCTTCGAGCAAAATGTTTGTTAAACTTACTAGACTGCATTAACTATACTGCGTAGGCGTGTTATAAATAGCTAAGCAGTTACCTTTATCTAATACTAACAGACGCCTGCAACTTCTTCGTTAGGTTTAAAAATAAAGCATTTTCTTACGAACTTTTATCCTCTTTAACACATACAAGCCAAATTACAAAAAATACTAGGTAGGATACAGGCTACAGAATATATTATAAAAAAAATTCAACCGACTTCCATCTCACAGAATTGTTTACACTAGGGAAAGGGTAGGGGTAGGGTAGGGGTAGGGTAGGCGTAGGGTAGGTACGTAGGCGCATTTGTCACCGCGTGCGGCAACATAAAGAATTTAGTCAGAACTTTATTTAGATATAATGATACTTGTTTCTCTCTTTTCAGTTCATTACACTTAAGCAGTCAGGTTTTTTGTCTTTATAATAATATTTTTTAGCCGCGTCTTTTAG
Source organism: Bicyclus anynana (assembly GCF_947172395.1). Classification (NCBI taxonomy): domain Eukaryota; kingdom Metazoa; phylum Arthropoda; class Insecta; order Lepidoptera; family Nymphalidae; genus Bicyclus; species Bicyclus anynana. The sequence continues at coordinate 9,270,446 of NC_069090.1, forward strand.
CTGAATATCCTAGCCTAGTCCACTCCATTATAACATCCAACCATTGTCGTCCATTTGTTTACACAAAATTAACAATAATAAAGGGTGTCCGGCCTTTTTACCCAAATGTCAGGCCAAAAAACTGGCTGGACTGTCCGGCTATTAGCTTCGGCGACCTGGCAACCCTACGTAGTTTCGAATGTAAACGTAGGAACGGTCAAAATACTTCTTAGGTTGATTCGTAAGATCTAGAAAAACACGTAATACACCGCGGTCACGATCGACTAAATACACAATCACATACAAGGTACCTATGTAAGTATTAAGTAGCTAGGTTTATCATTGTTACAAACATTTATTTAACTTGTTATGTACTTGGGTATGTTTGTTAAGGTCTAATGATCCTAGGGTTGCCAACACTTTTTAGAAAAATATAGTACACGAAAGAAAATATAGTATTTTATAGAATAAGCAAAAAGTAGACCTATTTGTTTTTATAAAAACCTAATTTATCAGCATTTTTTGCACTTTTAAAATTTTTTGCCTAAAA